>NW_024362494.1:691777-707418 GCF_014805655.1 Passer montanus
AAAAAAAAAAATTAGGGGGGAAAAAATGTTTTAAAAAAAAAAAAAAAAAAAAAAAAAAAAAAAAATCCTACCTCGGGTTTTAATTCCAGTCTCTGAAAGTTGTCTTTTCCCCCATTTTTTCCGCCTCTCATTTCCTTTCTCTTCTTTTTTTTGTTTCTTTTTTTTTTGTTTGTTTGTTTCTTTTTTTTTTTTTAATATATATTTTTCTTTTCCTCCTCTTCCTTTTGATGAATTTCCTTTCTTCTCCACATCCTCCTCAGGCGTGTAATGGGGTTATTTTTACTTTCGGTTATCTAGCTTTATGAAGAATCGACACCACTCATACAGCTAGATAACCAAAGATAACAACCAACCCCTGGAGTCTACAGCATCAGCAGGAAAAAGCCAACCTCCTCTTCTCCAGGGGCTCGGGGGCACGTGGCTTTTAAGGAAGGAACGAGGGAGGAAAACGAATAAAAAGAGATGCAAATATTAGCAGCCAGATCCGTAATATCTTCACACAGCTACAGCCCTGCTCCTGCAGCCCTGAGCATCGCTGGGACAGGCAGGATCAGGCCCCCAGGAAACACAATTTGGAGCAGAATTACAGGATAACCACGCAAGGGCTGCCTATTTTCTGCCGAGTTTCAATTTGTTTCATTTGCAAACCAAATGATATTCTGCAGGTGCCGAGAATTAAGCCCACATTATTTTTAATAACTATCAAATTAATGCATTCAAACTGGTAATAATCAAAGCAAATATAATTTGCACCCACAACTTAAAATATGCATAAAAGACCAAAAGGACATTTCCCCACCCACAAATGCGTTTAACGCTCTCCAAACAAAATGACTGCGAGAAAAACCTGCCGGTTCGTATAAATAGTAACTTGTGATGCTTTGGATTCAGCCAAGATCGGGGGGAATAGCGATGAATAAACACAGAAAACACGGAGGAAATGATGAAAGGGATGGAAGGGAGGAAAGAAGGAAGGGAGCGACTCCTGCTCGCGGCTCAGGACCCCGGCCCTGAGCGAGGACCGCGCATCTCGGCCAGGGACCGGGACCCGCATCCCTCCGTTCGCTCGGGGGAGAGCGCGGCTTTCCCCGCCAGGGAACCGCATCCCTCGCGCCCTCTCCCCGCATCCCTCCGTCCTTTCTTCTTTCGCGGGGAACGCGCATCCCTCCGTCCTTGCTTCGGGGGCTCTGCTCCCCTCCATCCCTCCTTCCTCCGGGGGCGCGGGGGGGACCCTCATTCTCCTTCTCCAGAGTGACCCGCGTCCCTCCACCCTTTCCTTCCTCTGGGCGAGGACCGTGCACCCCCCCGCGCCGTTCCTCCGCTCCGGAGCATCCCTCGGGCGAGGAACCCGCATCCCTCTCCTCCCCCCGTGGCACCCCGCGATCCCTGCCGCCCTCCTCCACCCCCGCGTCCCTCCCCTCGCCCAGCGACCTGCCCGGGCTCCATCCCCCTTTCACCTGCATCCCTCTTTCACCTGCATCCCTCTTTCACCCTTGGCGCTGCGGAGCCCTCGCTCCGCCGAGACCCCGCGGCTGCTGCGGGGGGCTCGGGGGCCCTGCCGGCGGCTGGGCTCGGCTCGGCTCGTACCTGCTGCCCGCAGCCGCTGCCCGCAGCCTCTGCGCCGGGGGGAGCGGCGCGCGGCACTTTTCATTCATGCTTTCACACTCCCGGCCCTCGCCGCCGCCGCTGATTGGTCCGCGCCCGCCTGACGTCACCCGGGCCGTTCCCACCCCTCTGCAGCGCTCCCGCTTCATCAATGGGCCGGGGAGGGGCCGCGCGCACACGCGCGCCGCCGCCGCCGGCACCCCCCCCCAAAAACCCCCGGTACCCCCGGAACCCCCGGTACCGCCACCGACCCCGCCGCCCGGCGCCACCGCCATCGGCGCCTCCAGCATCGCCCTGGAGCGCCAACACCACCCTCATCATCATCATCATCATCATCATCATCGCCACGCTCATGGCCTGGACTTGGCTCATTCCCGTGGCCATCGCCACCACCCCCGGCGCCACCGGCCACCGCTGGCGGCCTGGGCACGCCGAGTGTGCCCTGCGCCGCAGAGCCACACTGCCACCTCCGTGCCCCCCAGGCTCAGCCTCCCCGGCGTCCCCCTCTCGGGGAGGGGAAACACCCCCAGGGCCAGCGCCAGGGCCTGGCCGCGCTCTGCAGAGCCCGGATGGAACCAAATGCCGCTTTACTTCTGTGGTTTTAACCCCGCTGTTAATTACCCTTTGGTTTCCTTGCTATAATATAGATCCCATTAAAAAAAATAAATTAAAAAAACAACAACAAAAAACCCCCATGATTTTACCTTGAACAAGAACAGAGCATTGGAGCTGGGATTTTTTCATTTTCTCTTAAAGGTTTCTTTACCTTGGAATTATTATTTTTTTTTTTCCCAGCTGGTTTTGGGTCTGTGAGTTTGGGCTGGGAAGTTACTCATGGCTTTTGTCTCTTTCTGGAGCTGGATTCTCCTGCTGCCACCACAGCGTGTCCCACCTGCCAGGACCCCCTCTCCCAGTTGCCCCCACTGGGAAAATAGGAACCCACTGGTCTAGGCCCAGCACTGGAGTGGGGAAAGGGGGTTGGGGGTGTGAAAAAAACCCCAAAACAGCCCTGGGGCTCTGCTCCTCAGGCTGCTCCGCCGACAGCCCCTCCCCGTGCCCCCTGCCCGGCTCTCTGTGAGCCCCCCAGAACAAAAGGCTTTGGGGGGTTTGTTCTGCACCTTTCCCCTTTCTTTTCTTCCACTTCCAGGCTTAGCTGGGGGGAAAACCGCAGATTTTGGGAAGACTCTGAGAGTGACGGGGCAAGGAGGGGCTGCAGCACCCATGGAGGCACCCAGGGGTGCTCCCTCCTGCACCCCCACCCAAATCACAGCCTCCAGCTCCTGTTGGGGGGTCCTCCCACCCAAATCACAGCCTGCAGCTCCTGTTGGGGCCAGGGGCTCGCCCCCCGCGCCCCCGCAGCCCGGGCTGGGCTCTGCCCGTGATTTTTCTCCCTCCGTGGTTCCCCAGCACCCACCTGGGCCAGCGGCTGCTCCTCGGTGGGCACGGGGGGCCGGGGCCGGGGCTCTCCTGGAAGAAAAGGCCGAGAAGAGGAGGGGGTTAAAGGGGCAGCGGTGCCCACGCAGCCCCCGGGGCCGTGGGGCAGCTCGGTGGGGTCCCGGCGGGGCCGGCTTTGACCATTCCCCACCGCCACCGAAATGGGATTTTAGGGACACGACCGCACGCCTGCCCCTCTTTTGATTCCCCTCTTTTGATTCTCCTCTTTATTAAATTCACCTGCATTTTTTTATTCTTAATTTCTATTTCAGCCCCCTCCAGAAATTATTATTTTTTTTTAACCTGCCAAAAAAAGAAAAAAAAAAAACAAAACCACGGCGAATTTTGCGATTTATTCTGAAAAAGGCTGCAAAGACAGGGATTTCGCTTTCAAATTTGGATTCACCCTGGGATTACCCCGATGACAGTGCATTTTTATTTCTAATTTTATTTAACATCGCGTTAGAACCAGCCCGATCTGGGAGGATTTAAGGAAGGGCACGAGCGATTTGCAGAAAATGCTCGGGTGTGTTCTGAGTGCCTTGACAAATAAAAACCCGCTCCGTGCTTTGCTGTCTTTCTGGGGAAAAAGAAACCAATCCAAACCGCGAGGAAGCAGAAGGAGCCGCCGCCGCGACCGCGGGATCTCCCTTGGAACGGCAGATTTGAGGATTTCCAGCCTTAAAACTTCCACGCACACCAGTGCATATATAAAAACTTAATTTTCGGGGGGCTAAAAACGGAGCCGAGCTGGGCAGGACCTGAGCCGCTGGGTACTATGTGGGGTTTTTTTGCAGGAGTGCACGTACGACCCGAAAAATAGCCCAAAATAAGCCCGGGTTGATTTTTCCCTGTTCACTCTCTGAGCGCAGCTCCTTCCCCTCGCTGAGGAAAGAATCAAGGACAGACTGCAGGGATGAGGCTTTTAAAGACCAAAACCAAAACAACAACAACAAAAAAAGGACAATAAGAACTAAAATATAAGTTAAAATAAAAATTAAAATGAAAATGAAGATTGAAGAATTTTTGGCAGGAAAAAAAATTACAAAAAACCTCGAAAAAAATCCCATACGGCGGCAGGATCGGAACACCCGGGCCCGCTGCAACCGAGAGGAGGATTTCGGCCGGGGCATCACGTTTGGCTTCAATAACTTCTTAAAAAAACCCCTTAACCCGTTTAATTTGGGTTCCCTGCACGGCCTGAGGAGCGGGAGCCTCGGCGGGGCCTCTCCAGGGCAGGAATTCTCGGGGTTTGGGATATTAACGGAGCGGCTCCCACCTCGTTGTGGTGGTGGGGAGAGAAATTTCAGAAAAGCCGCACGGGGAGAAGTTCCCGAGGTGGGGAGGAGCCGTTCCCCCTTGGCTCTGCCGCGGGCGGTGCAGGAGGATGTGCAGAACCTTTGCTCTGGGTTTATTTCCACGCGCGTTTCATTCGCTTATCCCAAATTTGGGATCCAGCTCTGCGCATCCCGCCCCTCCCAAAACCCTGCCCGGTGCTGGGGGGCACCGGGAGCCTTCGCTCCCCGCTCCCCACGGGTGTCCGTGTCCCCCCGGCTCTGCCCGACCCCCGGCAGCCAGGATTTGGGGGTGCCTCCTCCTGCCCCCCCGGGAGGCACCCAGAGCATCCCCTGGACAAGGCACAAAGCCCCGGGGCACGGCGGGGGCTGCCGGGGGGGCTCCGAACCCCAAATCTGGATTCCCCAGCCGGCACAAGGTGGAAGAAGTGAATCCCTCACCCAAAGTGGCTCCGGGGCACCCGCGGGCCGAGAGAACAGCGCGGGGCCGTGGGATGGACGCGCTCGGCCGGCACCGAAGTTTCTCAGCTCGGATGCCACGGGACGGAGGAAAGGGAAAAGGGAAAAGGGAAAAGGGAAAAGGGAAAAGGGGAAAGGGGAAAGGGGGGGAAAGGGAAATGGGGAGGAAAGGGCACCGAAGTTTCTCAGCTCGGATGCCGCGGGACGGAGAAAAGGGAAAAGGGAAAAGGGAAAAGGGAAAAGGGAAAAGGGGAAAGGGGGGGAAAGGGAAATGGAGAGGAAAGGGAAAAGGAATGGAAAGGGAAAAGAGGAGGAAAGGGAAAAGAAATGAAAAGGGAAAAGGAGAGGAAAGGGAAAAGGGATGGAAAGGGAAAAGGGATGGAAAGGGAAAAGAGGAGGAAAGGGAAAAGGAATGGAAAGGGAAAAGGAATGGAAAGGGAAAAGGGAAAGAAAGGGGAAAGGGAAAAGGGGAGGAAAGGGAAAAGGAGGGGAAAAGGAAAAGGGGAGGAAAGGGAAAAGGGAAGGAAAGGGAAAGAGAAGGAAAGGGAAAAGCGCAGGAAAGGGAAAAGGGAAGGAAAGAGAAAAGGGAAGGAAGCTCCCCCTGCCCCGCGGCTTTGGGAGCAGCTCCGACCCCGCATCCCGGCCCCAGGCAGGAGCTGGACCCGCTCCCGGGGCATTTCCCACCGGCCCCGCAGCCCGCGGCCCCCAGCCCATCATAAAGACGCTTTGAGAGTCCTCTCCCCCCTCCACCCCCGTCCCCCCTTTACTTTTTTTTTTTTTTTATTATGGTTTTCTCACCGAGTCCAATAAATCGCGCGGCTCGTCTGGCCTCAGACGTGTTCAGCAACCCAAGCCCCGCCGCTTTTGTTCCGCCAAGTCTCACATTGTTTGTCCGGCTGTGCGGGGCCGGCCCCGCGCGGCGCGGGAGGCTGCGGGGGCTCGGCGGGGCGGGGGTGGGTGGGCGATGCTCGGCCGGGGGAGCAGGACACGGCCTCCCGTTTTCCTCACCCCGGCTTCTTCACGCACCTGGATGCGCCCGGTGCTCCTGCCTTCAGTGCCAACCTGCCCGCACGGCTCTGCCTGCCCTCCCTTTGGTGCCCTGCGTGCCAACCTGCCCGCACGGCTCTTCTTGCCCTTCCTTTGGTGCCAACCTGCCTGCACGGCTCTGTCTGTCTTCTCTTCAGTGCCAACCGGCCTGCACTGCTCTGCCTGCCCTCCCTTCAGTGCCAGGCTACCCTCACGGCTCTGCCTGCCCTCCCTTCAATGCCAGGCTGCCCGCATGGCTCTGCCTGCCCTCCCTTCAGTGCCAGGCTGCCCGCACAGCTCTGCCTGCCCTTCCTTCAGTGCCCGGCGTGCCAACTTGCCTGCACGGCTCTGCCTGTCCTCCCTCCAATGCCAGGCTGCCCGCACGGCTCTGCCTGCCCTCCCTTCAGTGCCAGGTTACCCTCACGGCTCTGCCTGTCCTCTCTCCAATGCCAGGCTGGCCGCATGGCTCTGCCTGTCCTCTCTCCAATGCCAGGCTGCCCGCACGGCTCTGCCTGCCCTCCCTTCAGTGCCAGGTTACCCTCACGGCTCTGCCTGTCCTCTCTCCAATGCCAGGCTGCCCGCATGGCTCTGCCTGCCCTCCTTGCTTGCCCAGGCTGCCCTCACTCACCTGCCCACTGTGCCCTGCCCAAATTGCCCTCACCTGCCCTGCCCTCACTGCCGTGCCCACTGTGCCCTGCCCTCAGTGCCCTCAGTGCCCTCAGTGCCCGCAGTGCCCTCAGTGCCCTGCCCTCACCTGCCCGGCTCTCCCGCGGCTCTCGGCGGTGGCCCCGAGCCCGGAGCCGCCGGCGGAGGAGCGGGGGCCGTGCCCGGCGTAAGGATATATAGGAGCGGCCGAGGAGGCTCCACGTAGCCCATACGTAAAGTGTACGTGTGAGAGTTAAAAAAAGTTGGGATGCAAATGCGGGGCCAGCTCGGTGGCGCGGGGGGGCTCCGAGGGGCTCCGGGGCTGGGGGGAGCCGAGAGCCGCGCTGGTTCCAAGCTTCCTTAACCTCTGCGTTGCTCGAAATCGATCGGCGAAGCGCAGCAAGCCTGGCAATTAGGAGCTCATTACCATATATGCAAATATGGCAACCTCTCTCTCTCCGCAGCCACGGAGGAGCGGGGAAGAGAGAACCTTGGGGGGTGCGGGGGAACGGGGATAACGGGGGGGAAAAAAGGTTATTTGAGGGTATTTGGGTGGTTTTGGGGCAAAGCAGCCGAGCCGCGGGGGCACGAAGCGCTCAGGGCGGGCAGACACGCCCGGCTGGGGCCCCAATCCTCTCCTTAATTCAAATAAATTTCTTTTTCTCCCTTTGCCATGAACGGCCGGCGAGCAGCACGGCCCGGCCCCGGTGCGGGGGCTCCTTCTGCAGCCCGGGACCCCCTCCCCAAAGGGCGCGGTGCCCTCTGCCCGCCCCGGGAGCATCCCGGGGATTCGGGGACACGCACGGAGCCGGTGCCGGGCTCCGAGCGCTCCGGCCCCGGCCCCGGGAGTGTTGCACAGGTAACTACCGAATTCTTGCATTTTATCAACAACAAAACCCCCGCCGGAGCGGAGATCCCCGCGCTGGACAGCGAGTTCCCTTGTTACCTGCGGTTTTATAAGCATTTAAAAATTTTTTTTTAATTTTCTTTAATTTTTTAATTTTTTTTTTTTTAATTTTTGCTTGATAAGCACGGATTAGGGGCAAAGTCTCCCTGGCATTTCCTGAGTGTGGATTCAAGCCGGGGCTCACGCAGGAGCAGCGCAAGGCGCGGGTTTTTCCGCCGGGCTGCTCGGGCATCTCACAAAGTTTCCCCCTGCGCTGGGCTTCCCCCTCCATCTGGGAATTGATTTGGTTTCCCTCCTTCCACAAATTGTATTAAAAAATAACGCCCGTTTCGGGCTGGGCTCCGATTTTCTTCCCTACTCAGGATTATTTTCTTTTTCCCCTTAATAAATAACATTTTCTCCCTTTTGCCCGCCGTTCAAACGCCCAAATAACGAGAATTGATTCGAAATCAGGAATCAATTCCCTGTTTTGTCGTTTAGTTTTAGGGATAAAAATATAGATAAAAACACCCAAAGTGAACAAAACCTCGGCGGGGGATGGGGGCAGAGTCCCCTCCGGAGCCCGGAGAGCAACAGCCGTGCAAAAAGGGAATTGCGGGTGTCCCTTCCCTTCTTTCTTCCCAGTTTTTAAGATTTATTTTAATAGTTTTTAAATATATATTTGGGAAAAGCCTTTTTCTGCAGTTTCCTTTCCACCTCGGCAGCTGAGCCGCTTTTCCCAGCCCCGTCTGGGTCTCTGCATTCCTCTACCCCATTCCTCTTTAATTCCCGAGTCACCAGGATTTTTTTCTTATTTTTTGAAATTATTACTGCTATTTTTACATTTTAAAAATCTATTTATTTACTGCGAATGGCCAAAGCACGGCCGCGGGCAGAGTAGCCCTGTGTTACCCCGACCATTTCTGACCGTCCCGGCTTTTTTTATTATTATTATTATTATTATTATTATTATTATCATTATCATTATCATTATCATTATTATTATTATTATTATTATTTCAGCCGACATTCCCGCAAATCTCCCGTGAGTTTGCAAACGTGGAAAGGAAATTTTAAAAATTTGAATTTCCCTTTCCGTTCCCCCTCTCTTGGCAAATTCGCAGCTCCCGGCGCCCAACGAGAGGAGTTTTTTTCCCTGCAGAAATCCTCGCTACAGACCCGAGACCCTCTGGCATCTCTTCCCCAGCCGCCCGCGAGGACGATTATACTAAAAAAAAAAATAAAAATTAAAAAGTGGATTATTATCTTTTCCCCTCCTTATCCCAAAGTAGGGAACCTTTGCCTTCCGCTGGGACAAGCGTTCATTTTTTGGCTTTTTTTATTTTCTCTGATAGGGAACTTTAAAGAGGAGGGGTTGGAGCAAAGCGGTGGAGAAATTTCTCCCATTTTTTTCGGAATCCTCTGGGCAATGCCGGCTCCTCCAGCGGGAGGCACGCAGCCTCCAGCTCAGCAGCTTTGTGCCCATCTCATTTCAGATTTATTTATTTCATATTTCTTTTTTTTTTTCCGGGCACGGAAAGGGGCGTTAGTGCCTCAAAACGGGCGTTTTAAACTTATTTTTGAAGGGACTTTCTGCTGGAAGGCAAACCCCGCGGGGACGGTCGGTCTCAGATGATCCAGGAGGATTTTTCACCGCGATTTTCGGCTCCGGGGGTCCCGGGGGAGGCGGGGGCAGAGACCCGCGGGGCAGCCGCACCCATTAAAAACTGAAAAAAACCAACTGAAGGAAACCCAAACAAAGGTTTTATTCCCCCCAGAAGGGTCGGGTTTGCAGGGGAGAGGGGGGGACGCCCCCAGCCCGGTGCTTTGCGGGTGATTTGGGGGCGGCTCTGCCCCCCAAAAACCCGGGATGAGACTCGGGGAGAGGCCCCGAGTGGGAGCTGGGGCAGCAAATTCAGCAGCAGCACCCCCAAAAAAAAACCCCAAAACCCCCAAATCCCATCAGAAGCCGCTGGGCTGTGCCCAAACCAGGCGTGCCCAGCCAGGGGCACCATCCTGGCTGTGCCCTCCCTGCGGGCACACGAGGGATTTCCATCCCGATGCCAACTCCGTGCCCCCCAGCAGCTGCAGGGGGATGCTCTGGGTGTGCCAAGGGGCAAAATGCCCCCTGGAAATGCCCTCTGAAATTCCCCCATGCATTTTCACCCTTCATTTCATCCTTCCCCTCTCGGGAAGGAGCAGTGGGTGCTCCCTGCTCTCCCTGGGCAGCCTGCAGCTCCCCTGCTGGGGTTTTTTAAGGAAATTCCCTTTTTTTTCAGCCTGCCAGCTCAGAAGTGTGAGCTCTGAAAGAAGGGCCAGGTTTGGGTCAAAGAGGGGTTTTGGCTTTTGAAGTTTTGGCACCGAGATGTCCCCACAGACAGGACTTTAGACAAGCTGTGGGTTATTTCCTGTCCTCACAACGGGCCCTAAATGTGTGTGGCTGCTGCTCTGGGACATCCAAACGCAGGATTTTGTTTGAGACCCTCCCAGCAGCCCCAGTTACCCCAAAACCTGGGGTACAGCAATCCCAGTCACCCCAAAACCTGGGTCCCAGAAATCCCAGTCACCCCAAAACCTGGGTCCCAGCAGCCCCAGTCACCCCAAAATCTGGGGTACAGCTGCCTGAGCAGGTTTGGGACAAGGGGAAAGGCTCTGGGGCTGGGTGCTCTCTAAAAAAATGTTTTTCCCTTGGTGCCAACCTCCACTCCATGGCTGGCATTTTTCTGCCCTCACTGGGCACTGCTGCTGCCTGGGCCGTGCCTCAGCGTCCTCCAGACAAAGAAAATGCCAACAAAAGCTGCGTTTGGAGGCAAGTGGGTGCACTGAGGGACAGAGAAGCTCCAAAGCCGTGGCCAGGCTGTGCCAGCCGTGTTCAGGCAGCTCAGCCTCTGTCCTGGGCACCCTCAGCCTCTGAGGATGCTTTTCTCCATCCTGGACCAGCCAGACAAACCCTTCTTGCCTCAGGGCTGGAAAGGTTCGTGGTTTCCTCCTGGCTGTCCCCTAGCTCAGGTGGAGGGTTTGGTAATTCAGGATTTTAATGGTTCAACCCCAAAGGCTGAGCAGAATTGGACGCCTTCAAAGGCACCCATGGAACCCAGCAGGGGAAAAGGGGGCTGAAGCCTGAAAATAAATTAATTTCCAGCAGATCACCTCAGAGGGGATGTCATCCCCAGCCTCATCTCACCTCCAGCATGAAACAAAAAAAAACCAAACCAGGAAAAAAACCCACAAACCCCAAACCTAAACCGAACACCAAAACTCCTTCTTCCTGTACGGGCAGGGAGCTGTGTTTTGTCCTGGTGAAATTGGGTGAAGCTTCCCCCCAGCACCTACCCCAGCTCAGCTGCCTGGCGTCCTCCCTCCAGCAGGTGCCTTTTCTTCTGCCTCCAAAAGGGCCTGGAGCTGGGCAGCTCTTTTGGAGATGCCTGGCACGAACACGGCCTGATTACAGCCCAGCTCGTTAAAAAAATGTTCCCTAGGTATTGAAGGGGATAACAAGGATATTTAAACATTCCCAGCGTGCACCTTTAAGCGGCGGAAAATAAGGGAAATTGCCATCGTTTAATTCACTATTGCTCCTTTTGAACTCCCACCGGCTCTGCCTGCAATTGTTCCCTTCTGGGAGCTGGGAGCTGGATTACAGCAGCACCAGGGCTGCAGGTCCAGAGGGCTGGGAGGGCTGAGCACAGCAGGGTCGGCTTCCCCACACGGCCAAAGGCTGATGGGGCTGCTTTCCGTGTGGGTTTTGAAAGATTTCCCTCAATAGCCCAGAGCAGGGTCTGGGTTTGAGGCCCAGAGCCCCAGTTTGTAATTACTCCTCTCGTATTTTGTGCGTGCCAGGGAGAGGGTGGAGCAGCATTTCTTTTTTGTCTGTATCTCTGAGGAAGCTTTTCCCAAAGCGAGAGCAAAAAAAAAAAAAAAAAAATTAAAAAAAAAAGAAAAATCCACAGCTGGTGTTGGTGGATGAGACACTCAGCCGTGTTCTGGTAGGGGGAAAAAAGACAAAGTCTAATTTTAGATGTTCTGAAATGCTTACAACAAGCATCCCTCCAACGGCCTGGCACGGGCACCAGTGGTTATTTCCACACCAGCAGAACAGAACAGGGACCTGGATCCGCTGGGCCTGGCACCAGGCTCTCCCCAGGTGACCCCAGGGCTGTCCCCTCCCCTCTGGGGCCTCCCTGCCATCAATATTTACAGAGAGAACACACGGCTCCTCTCATCTGGGGCAATTTTCTCCCATTTTGGCTTCACAAAACCCCTTTGGGAATGTCTCCGTCCCCCTAAAAAGCAGCTTTGGGAGCCCCAGTGGTGAAAACCCAAATGATGCCCTGACAGGCCATTGTTTGACAAGCAGCTCATTGTTTCCAAGGTCTCCTTCCCTCCAGCCCTGTGCCACCCCCTCCCCACTTCCCCAAGGCCTCCCAGCCCTGTGGACCCCCAGCCCATTCCCCCCTCCCACATTTTCCTGGGGATTTTGGACCCAGACCCAACCAATTCCTCATTTTCCCGTCTATCCCCAGAAAAGCTGGGCTGAAACACCCCACAAACAGGGGAGAAGCTTTAGGGAGAGCAAAGCCCTGAATTCCCAGCCCAAAACGTGGCACGGGGGCAGCACAAAGGGGCTCGGGGGGTGCAGCCCCTGCCCCAGCCCAGCCCCAGGGCAGGGTGAGGGTCTCAGCTTACCCAGCCTCTCATAAAAGTCTCCTCCATTCTAGCAAATAACCTTTATGTCCAGGGACTTGCAAAGTTTGCTTTCTCCCTCCAGGGTTAGGCACAGCAGGAGCGACAGAGAAAGCCAGAGCTTGTAGGAGGTTCCTCTGCATAATAACCTCAGAGGAGTTTAGGTCTAAAGACTAAAAGGCTCTATTTACTTTCACTGACAAGGAACAATCTAAGCAGATGTCCTTTGATGGGATTAGTTATTAATCCTTGAATCATGGGTAAATGGGAAAATGATCCATTATTTTCTGCAAAATCCTTCACTACTTTAGATTTCAAGGATGGGGTGGAGGATTGTTAGCGGAGAGGTCTCGACCTGTCTGTTTTGGACATTTTAAAATGTATTTTTACAGTTTGTGCCGTGGAGCGTGACTCTGAAACAAAATTTAAAACAAAAAATCAAGAAAAAGGGGTTTGGTTCCACAAACAGCTGAGAACAATGCACTGTGCCAGACACGGCAGTGATGGGCTTGGGCATTCCTTGGGTAGATACTGTGAGGTTTATAATAATAAAAATAATAAATAAACAATAAATAAGTCATAAATAAATAATAATGATGATGATGATGATAATGATGATGGTGATGATGATGATAATAATAATAGTAATAATAATAATAATAATAATAATGATATTGATGATGCCACCTCCAAAAGCCCACTCTCCAAGCAGCTTTGCTAACTCTCCTGATTGTTTAGATCCTCCCAAACTTCTCTGTCCTGTAACAATAATAATAATAATAATAATAATAATAATAATAATAATGATGATGCCACCTCCAAAAGCCCACTCTCCAAGCAGCTTTGCTAACTCTCCTGATTGTTTAGACCCTCCCAAACTTCTCTGTCCTGTAATAATAATAATAATAATAATAATAATAATAATAATAATAATAATAATAATATTGACGATGCCACCTCCCTAAGCCCACTCTCCAAGCAGCTCTGGGGTGAGCACCAGCAGCCCCAGCCAGGCACACACCCCGAGCCTGCCTCCACGCAGGGAAAGCAGGAATAGACTCCCAATGAATAATTTACTCTGCTTTCTTTTGATTTGTTCTGATTGTGCACAGCAGTGCAGGCTCGGAGGGGGAAACATGTTCTGATTAAAGATTTATACCGGGCCTATAATTTTGTTGTTGTTGCTTAAATCTACTTCAAAGTGTGAGCGGGGTGGGTGTCAGATAAACACTCTGCAGCAGCTGGGAGCTCCTGGAGCATCTCGGGGTGTGAGTGCACACACCAGTGCAAAGCTCGTGATCCCACAGATGGAAACTCTGCTCTGCAAAGGCATCCTCCTCACACCAAATGCAGTCAAAAAGAGATTGAAATTGCCTCTATTCCCTCAAACTGCTGACTCCAGGTTCCTTCTCCTGAGCTGGGACCACACTTCAAAAATTAAAAACCAGAAATTGGAGTTGTTTCATTTACTACTCTTCACTATTTCACTGTTCTTTCATTATTCTTTTACTACTCTTTTTCTATTCTTCTACTGTTCTTTGACCCCACAGAGAACAGATTGTGGCTGCAGGGAGTGATGAGGCCTGGAGCTGGAAGAGGCTCTAACCAAGGGTCATCCCAGACACAACTTTCAGCTCCCACCCTCCTCTGTCACTGAAACTTGGAAATGCAGGCGAGAAAAACTCCAGCTCCTTTCCCAGGCTGCCAGCTGAGCGAGCAGGGCAAAGGATTTTCTCTTTTTTTCCTCCCTTTTCCCCTGGCTGCCACGTCCCTGGCGAGCAGAGAGCACCTCTGGCACAAATGGAGCAGGACACAAAGGGAATCATCCCCCATTCCCAAAATTGCCTCCTGATAAACCCCCAGGGTTGCCATTCCCAGCTCCAGCTGGCGTTTGGAGAGAGCTTTGTCCAAGGGGCCTGGCTCCCACAGCTCCCAGCCTGATCCTTGGAAAAAGCAGCTTGCATCAAATGGCATTTTCAGCAAAAAAATGGGTATTTTGGGGCTGGCTGGCAGAGTGCAGCCAGCAGAACACGTCCATACAAAGCCCTGCAAGGAGAAGCCCCTCAGAGCTGCATGGCTTTGATCCCACTGTTCAAACTTTTTCCCAGGGGTGGGAAACCAATCTCAGGGTGAGGTGGTTTCTCCAAAGGCAGCCCCAGAAGGGAAACCAGTCTCAGGGAGTGATGGTGTCTCCAAAGGCAGCCCCAGAAGGGAAACCAGTCTCAGGGAGTGATGGTTTCTCCAAAGGCAGCCCCAGAAGGGAAACCAGTCTCAGGGAGTGATGGTTTCTCCAAAGGCAGCCCCAGAAGGGAAGGCAGGCGTGATCCAGCTCCTGCACCACTCACCCAGGCTGGAAATCTCCCAGGCTGCTGTCATTGTCTTGGTCAGCAGAGCCAGGGCATGGTTTGGGTTGTGAAAGGACATAAAACTCACCTTGTCCCACCCCCTGCCATGGGCAGGGACACCTCCCACTGCCCCAGGCTGCTCCAAGCCCTGTCCAGCCTGGCCTTGGGCACTGCCAGGGATGGGGCAGCCACAGCTGCTCTGTGCCAGGGCCTGCCCACCCTGACAGGGAAGAATTCCTTCCCAATATCCCCTCTAACCCTGCTCCTGGTCAGTGGGAGCCGTTCCCCCTTGTCCTGTCCCTTCTGTCCCCTTATCCAAAGCCCAGAGCCCCTTTGGGCAGTGAAGGAGCTCTGGGCTCTCCCTGGAGCCTCCTCCTCTCAGAGCTGAGCACCCCCAGCTCTCCCAGCCTGTCCCCGGAGCAGAGCAGCTCCAGAGCCCTCAGATCATCTCTGGAGCAGCTCCTTGTCCTCCCTGTGCTGGGACCCCAGAGCTGGAGCAGCCCTGCAGGGGAGGGTCTCAGCAGGACAGAGGGGCAGAATCCCCCCTCACACACTGCTGGGGATG
The DNA here is from genome assembly GCF_014805655.1 of Passer montanus. Lineage (NCBI taxonomy): Eukaryota > Metazoa > Chordata > Aves > Passeriformes > Passeridae > Passer > Passer montanus. The sequence goes on from NW_024362494.1 coordinate 706,721, forward strand.
AGCCCAGGGCAGTGTTGGCTTTCTGGGCCCCCAGTGCACACACTCAGTTCCTATCAAACACATCTGGTGGCTTTACTCCTTCCCAAGGAGCTCATTCCAGACTGAGGAGCTCAAACCAGGCAGAGGAACTCGTTCTAGACTGAGGAATTCATTCCAGACTGAGGAATTCATTCCAGAGTGAGGAAATCATTCCAGAGTGAGGAATTAATTTCAGACTGAGGAGATCATTCCAGACTGAAGAACTCGTTCCAGACTGAGGAATTCATTCCAGACTGAGGAACTCGTTCTAGACTGAGGAATTCATTCCAGACTGAGGAATTCATTCCAGAGTGAGGAAATCATTCCAGAGTGAGGAACTTGTTCCAGACTAAGGAGCTCAATCCAGACTGAGGAGATCATTCCAGACTGAAGAACTCGTTCTAGATTGAGGAATTTATTCCAGACTGAGGAATTTGTTCCAGACTGAGGGACCTGTTCCAGACTGAGGGACTCGTTTCAGACTGAGGAACTCGTTTCAGACTGGAATTCATTCCAGACTGAGGAATTATTTCCAGACTGAGGAGCTCAATCCAGACTGAGGAATTCATTTCAGACTGAGGAACTTGTTCTAGACCGAGGGATTCTTTCCAGATTGAGGAACTTGCTCCAGACTGAGAAACTTGTTTCAGACTGAGGAACTCGTTCCAGACTGAGGAATT
>NW_024362494.1:707474-713568 GCF_014805655.1 Passer montanus
GAGGAACTCGTTCTAGACTGAGGAATTCATTCCAGAGTGAGGAAATCATTCCAGAGTGAGGAATTAATTTCAGACTGAGGAGATCATTCCAGACTGAAGAACTCGTTCTAGACTGAGGAATTCATTCCAGAGTGAGGAAATCATTCCAGATGGACGAACTCATTCCACACCGATGAAGTTGTTCCAGACTGAGGAACTTGTTCCAGACTAAGGAGCTCAATCCAGACTGAGGAATTCATTCCAGACTGAAGAACTCATTCTAGATTGAGGAATTTATTCCAGACTGAGGAATTTGTTCCAGACTGAGGGACCTGTTCCAGACTGAGGGACTCGTTTCAGACTGAGGAACTCGTTTCAGACTGGAATTCATTCCAGACTGAGGAATTATTTCCAGACTGAGGAGCTCAATCCAGACTGAGGAATTCATTCCAGACTGAGGAGCTCATTTCAGACTGAGGAATTAATTTCAGAATGAGGAACTTGTTCTAGACCGAGGGATTCTTTCCAGATTGAGGAACTTGCTCCAGACTGAGAAACTTGTTTCAGACTGAGGAACTCGTTCCAGACTGAGGAATTCATTCCAGACTGAGGAATTAATTCCAGACTGAGGAGCTCAATCCAGACTGAGGAATTCATTCCAGACTGAAGAACTCATTCTAGATTGAGGAATTTATTCCAGACTGAGGAATTTGTTCCAGACTGAGGGACCTGTTCCAGACTGAGGGACTCGTTTCAGACTGAGGAACTCGTTTCAGACTGGAATTCATTCCAGACTGAGGAATTATTTCCAGACTGAGGAGCTCAATCCAGACTGAGGAATTCATTTCAGACTGAGGAACTTGTTCTAGACCGAGGGATTCTTTCCAGATTGAGGAACTTGCTCCAGACTGAGAAACTTGTTTCAGACTGAGGAACTCGTTCCAGACTGAGGAATTAATTTCAGAATGAGGAACTCGTTCCAGACTGAGGAATTCATTCCAGACTGAGGAATTAATTCCAGACTGAGGAGCTCATTCCAGACTGAGGAATTCATTCCAGTCTGAGGAACTTGTTCTAGATTGAGGAATTCTTTCCAGTCTGAGGAACTTGTTCCAGACTGAGGAATTCGTTCCAGGACCTCCCCAGCCACGCAGCAGGTGAGGCAGTGAACAGTGCAAACAGCCCAGGGGGACCCGAACCGCCCCACGCTGCAGCCCCGGGCTGCCCCAAAGCCTCGCGGCCCCCGGAACCCCCATTTCCAGCTCCTCGGCCGCGGTGATTGACAGCTGTCAATCAACGCCGCGCCGCGCTGCGCTCTGCTGCCACCTGGCGGCCGCTGCGGGGAAACGCGCCCGCAACAACCCCCCAGAGCCCCCGGACCGGGACCGGGACCGGGAGAGTTCGGGAAAGGAAATAAACCCGGCCTGGAGTTTGCTAGAGGAAATAATCCCGGCCTAAAATTTGTGAAAGAAAATAAACACGGCCTGGAATTTGTTACAGGAATAATCCCAGCCTAGAATTTGTTACAGGAACTAAATCTGGCCTAGAATTTGTGAAAGGAAATAAACCCAGCCTAGAATTTGTTATAGGGAATAAACCCAACCTAGAATTTGTTACAGGAACTAAACCCAGTCTAGAAATTTTTACAGGAACTAAATCTGGCCTAGAATTTGTTAAAGGAACTAAACCCAGCCTAGAATTTGTTAAAGGAACTAAATCTGGCCTAGAATTTGTGAAAGGAAATAAACCCAGCCTAGAATTTGTTAAAGAGAATAAACCCAACCTAGAATTTGTTATAGGGAATAAACCTGGCCTAGAATTTGTTAAAGGAACTAAACCCAGCCTAGAATTTGTTACAGGAACTAAATCTGGCCTAGAATTTGTGAAAGGAAATAAACCCAGCCTAGAATTTGTTAAATGGAATAATCCCGGCCTAGAATTTGTGAAAGAAAATAAACCCGACTTTGAATTTGTTAAAGGAAATAAACCCGACTTTGAATGTGTCACAGGAACTAAACCCGGCTTTAAGTTTGTCACAGGAACTAAACCCAGCCTAGAATTTGTTAAAGGAAATAAACCCAGCCTAGAATTTGTGAAAGGAAGTAAAACCGACTTTGAATGTGTCACAGGAACTAAACCTGTCTTAGCATTTGTTACAGGAAATAAACCCGGCCTAGAATTTGTTACAGGAACTAAACCCAGTCTAGAATTTGTTAAATGGAATAATCCTGGCCTAGAATTTGTTAAAGGAACTAAACCCAGCCTAGAATTTGTTACAGGAACTAAATCTGGCCTAGAATTTGTGAAAGGAAATAAACCCAGCCTAGAATTTGTTAAATGGAATAATCCCGGCCTAGAATTTGTGAAAGAAAATAAACCCGACTTTGAATTTGTTACAGGAAATAGAATAAACCCGACTTTGAATTTGTTACAGGAAATAAACCCGGCCTAGAATTTATTCAAGGAAATAAACCCGGCTTTAAGTTTGTTACAGGAACTAAACCTGGCCTAGAATTTGTTAAAGGGAATAAACCCAACTTTAAGTTTGTTACAGGAACTAAACCCAGCCTAGAATTTATTAAAGGAAATAAACCCAGCTTTTCATTTGTTAAAGGAAATAAACCCAGGTTTTAATTTGTTAAAGGAAATAAACCTGGCTTTTCATTTGTTAAAGGGAATAAACCCAGCCTAGAATTTGTTACAGGAAATAAACCTGGTCTTGAATTTTGGAAAGGAAATAAACCCAGCCTAGGATGTATTACAGGAAATAAACCTGGCTTTTCATTTTTTAAAGGAAATAAACCTGACTTGAGTTGTTAAAACCAAAGAAAGCACCGGGCTGACCAGGGAAGGGCTCTCCCCCTGCACGGCTCTTGCAGGCTCAGGGTGATCCTTGGAGTGCCCCGGGCTGCCTCAGCTGCAATCCCAGAGCTTTGGGGTTTTTGGGGACAAAAATTTGGGATTTTTGGGGCCAAAAATTTGGGATTTTTCAGCCTCGGAGCTCATCGAGTGCCCCAGCACCGCCAAGGCCACCAAAGCACGCCCCAAGTGCCACATCCAAGGGTGTGCCAAACCCCTCCAGGGGCAGGGACACCACCTGTGCCAGTGCCTGCCTGCCCTTTCCACGAAGGAATTTTCCCAAAATCCCAACTAAACCTGCCCTGGCGCAGCCTGAGGCCGTTTCCCCTCGTCCTGTCCCTGTTCCCTGGAGCAGATCCCGATCCCCCGGCTGTCCCCTCCTGGCAGGAGTTGTGCAGAGCCACAGGGTCCCCCCTGAGCCCCCTTTTCTCCAGGCTGAGCCCCCCCAGCTCTTCCAGCCCCTTCCCCACTCTGGACCCTCCCCAGCCCCTCAGTCTCTTTCTGCTCACGAGGGGCCCCAAAACTGCACCCAGGATTTGGGGTGAGGGTCCCACCAACCTCCCGCACGCGGAGGGGCCCAGCCAGGCTGTGCCACAGGGACCCCAGCCCAGAGCCCCCTCCCCAGACCCCTCCCTTGGCATCCTGACAGAAATCCAGCTCCAGGCGTGAGGCTCAGCCCCCCGTGGGCCTCGCTGGGCATCAGGGGGTGCTCCCACCCCTCCAGGAAAAGGTTTGGGGTTGGAAAGGCAGTGCCCGACCTGCAGGGGGGTTGTGAGGGACCCTCAAGGGGGGGTGTCGGGGGGTGCCCACCCCACCCGAGGGGCTGAAACCAGAAACGGCGTGGTGGGAAACCAGAAACCATCTGCACCAGGAGCACCCCCGGGGAGCCAGGAGCATCCCACGAGCATCCCAGGGGAATCAGGAGCACCCCAGGGGAGCCAGGAGCATCCCAGGGGAGTCAGGAGCACCCCAGGGGAGCATCCCAGGGGAGCCAGGAGCACCCCAGGGGAATCAGGAGCATCCCAGGGGAGCCAGGAGCACCCCAGGGGAGCCAGGAGCACCCCAGGGGAGCAGCCCAGGGGAGCCAGGAGCACCCCAGGGGAGTCAGGAGCATCCCAGGGGAGTCAGGGGCACCCCAGGGGAGCAGCCCAGGGGAGTCAGGAGCATCCCAGGGGCATCAAAAGCATCCCAGGGGAGCCAGGAGCATCCATGGGGAGTCAGGAGCATCCCAGGGCATGAAAAAGCATCCCACGGGAGCCGGGAGCATCACGAGGGCATCAAAGAGCATCCCAGGACATCCAGGAGCATCCCAGGGGAGCCAGGAGCGTCCCAAGGGAATCAGGAGCATCCCAGGAGCATCCCAGGACATTTAAGAATATTCCAGAGTAGCCAGGAGCATCCCAGGGGAGTCAGGAGAATCCTGGGGGAGCCAAGAGCTTCCCAGAGGGACCAAGATCTTCCCAAGACATCTAAGAGCATCCCAGGGGAGCCAGGAGCAGTCCAGGACATCCAAGAACATCCCAGGACATCCAGGAGCATCCCCGGGGACTCAGGAGCAGCCCAGGGGCATCACAGAGCATCCCAGGGGTGCCGAGAACATCCCAGAAGGGCCAAGATCTTCCCAGGACATCTAAGAGTATCCCAGAGGAGCCAGGAGCATCCCAGGGGCATCAAAAGCATCGCAGGGAAGTCAGGAGCATCCCAGGACATCCAAGAACACCCCAGGGTATCCAGGAGCATCCCAGAACATCCAGGAGCATCCCAGGGTATCCAGGAGCACCCTAGGACATCCAGGAGGACCCCAGAGCATCCAAGAACATCCCAGGGCATCCAGGAGCAGCCCAGGGCATCCAGGAGCACCCCAGGACATCCAAGAACATCCCAGGGCATCCAGGAGCAGCCCAGGGCATCCAGGAGCACCCCAGAGCATCCAGGAGCATCCCAGGGCATCCAGGAGCAGCCCAGGGCATCCAGGAGCATCCCAGAGCATCCAGGAGCATCCCAGGGCATCCAGGAGCAGCCCAGGACATCCAGGAGCAGCCCAGCACTGCCACCCTGCCCTGGGGCAGCCTCTCCACCCAGCCAGGGGTGCCCTGGCCCTCGGCCTGGCTGCCCCTGCCCAGCCAGGGGACAGGGACAGGATCTGGGGACCCCTGGGCAGCACAGCGGGGTCACCCCTGCTCCTGCATCCCTGCAGCTGCTCCAGCTGGGTCCCCGTGTCGCCCTGAGTTTTTGAAGATTTTCTAAACGTTCTAATGTTTACATTTTTATAACACGCTTTCTGTAAATAACTTATTGTTTTGAATTATTTTATACAAAAAAAAAAAAAAAAGAAAATTTAATCAACTGTTGGTTTGTCCAGTGTCATTGGAGTCCAGTGTCATTCACCCTCCCATCCACTGTCACTTTTAAAAATCTATAAATGTTAAAATAAAAAATAAAAATGTTAAAATAAAAAATGTTTTGAGGTTTTGTTTACCCTCAAAACAACAGCGTGTTCACATCATGGTTTTTTTTTCATGTCTTACAGCAACATCCACGGCTGTGAGCTCCTGCCCACAGCAGTGGGGACAGCAGTGTCACCTGAAGGCACCGAGAGCAGGTGACATCCCCACACCCAGCCCTCCCTGCTGCAGCAGGGAGCAGGAAAGAAACAGCCAGAGGCGTGGAAAATTATCAGAAACGTGTATTTTTTTTTCTTTTTAATAGTAAACCTCTTTACAACAAATATAGTGAAAGAGTTTCCAAACAAAACTCATAAGAATTTCTCATGGTAATTATTATTATTATCATCATCATTTTTTTTTTAATATATTTTTTTTCCCTTATTGTGGAATATACAATAACGCATCACCATACAGCACAAAAAAAGGAATATTGAAAAAACGAAACAGACGTCTCAACCACGTGCTGCAGTCCCTGGGAAGGAGCCACTGATTGTCAAGGGAGCGAGGGAGGGAATGGGGACAGGGAGCGGGGGAGGTTCTCAGCCAGGCCAGACCCCGAGGCTGCAAACCCTTCAGAGGTGGAACCAGATCCCGGTTAAAGAATCAGATCCCGGTTAAAACATCACAAACTGTCGGTACCAAGCCTCCCTCTGCCGCTGCCGGGCTCCGGGAGGGGATGCCCCGCTCCCGGTGCTGCCCCGAGCTGCCCAACCCCTTGACTCGCACACACACACACACCCACACACACGGCTGGAGGAGCATCAGGAAAAAAAAAAAAAAAAAAAGAGGTTAAAAAAATAAAAATATAT
>NW_024362494.1:714937-737410 GCF_014805655.1 Passer montanus
GGGCCCTTGGCTGAGGATGGGGATCAAGGCTCAGGGAAAAGAACCAAAGGGCTCAAGGCAAAGGCTGAAAGGGCAGAGCTGCCACAGCGTGGCACAGAAAGAGCCTCATCTTTTTTTTTTTTTTCTTTTTTCTTTTTTTTTTTTTTTCTTCCCTTTTAAATCGCTTCTCGAAACAATAAATAAAACTCCTCGGGGGGAAGTGCACGTCCTGCTTTGTTTCTACCTGTGCAGCACCCTGGGGGAGGATGCAGAGCTGCCTGTGCTGGGCTGAGCGGGGACATCCAACAAACCACCACGCAGAGAAGCTGACAGGGGGCACCCATGATTTTTTTTTATTTTTTTTTTATTTTAGTGCATCATTTAAAGGGTCTATTCTATTTTACAAAAGTTTTTTTTTGCAGAGTTTGCTAACACCTACCTGCTTAACTGAGCTACGGGGAGCAAAGGGGATGGGGGAGAAGCAGGAGCTGCCCCGGGGGCTCTGGGGGACAGCAGAGCGAGCAGCACTGGGCCACCACGGTCCCCACTTCTCCAGCACCTCATCTGCCTGCAAATGCTTGGGAAGAGCCCTGGGCAGGAGGGGAGTCGTGGCCCAGGGTGGGCTGCTGCACCCCTCGGCCTTGGGGATGCCAGGAGCCCCTGGGGACAGCCCAGCGTGGTCACAGCAGAGCGGCTGGGGGTGCTCCTGCAGCCTGAGGTGGGTGCAGGCCTGCAGAGGGAGGAGCTGGGCCAGTCTCAGGGGCACCAGCACGAAAACCTCACTGAAAACCCATCTGAAGTGAAGAAATCCTTCTCTGATCCCCCAGCACGATGCTGGGGCTCCCCCTGGCCCGGGGTGGATGTGGGGGGCAGGGGGGAGACACAGCCACCCATCCCCACCCAGGGATGGGGATACTGCAAATCCTTCAGTCCCAAAAAACCTTCCCAGTCTGGGGGATATTGCAAATCCTTCAGTCCCAAAATCCTTCCCAGTCTGGGGGATATTTCAACCCCTCAGTCCCAAAAAACCTTCCCAGGGTGAGGGGATATTGCAAATCCCAGTTCCTGAAAACCTTCCCATCTTAGGGGATATTGTGAATCCCTCAGTTCTGAAAACCTTTCCATCCTAGGGGATATTACAAATCCCTCACTTCCCCAAAAAAACCTTCCCATTTTAGGGGATATTGTCAATCCCTCAGTTCTGAAAACCTTCCCATTTTAGGGGATATTGTCAATCCCTCAGTTCCAAAAAACCCTCACAGCCTGGGGGACAATGTCAATCCCTCAGTTCCCCCAAAACCTTCCCATTTTAGGGGATATTTTCAATCCCTCAGTTCCAAAAAACCTTCCCAGCCTGGGGGACATTGTGAATCCCTCAGTTCTGAAAACCTTCCCATCCTAGGGGATATTACAAATCCCTCAGTTCCCCCAAAGCTTTCCCATCTTAGGGGATATTGCCAATCCTTCAGTCCCCAAAAACCTTCCCAGCCTGGGGGATATCTCAATCCTCACTCCCCAAAAACCTTCCCATTTTAGGGGATATCTCAATCCTCACTCCCCAAAACCTTCCCAGCCTGGGGGATATCTCAATCCTCACTCCCCAAAACCTTCCCATTTTAGGGGATATCTCAACCCTCACTCCCCAAAACCTTCCCAGCCTGGGGGATATCTCAATCCTCACTCCCCAAAAACCTTCCCATTTTAGGGGATATCTCAATCCTCACTCCCCAAAACCTTCCCAGCCTGGGGGATATCTCAACCCTCACTCCCCAAAAACCTTCCCAGCCTGGGGGATATCTCAATCCTCACTCCCCAAAAACCTCCCAGCCCGTCTGGAGCCGCTCCTGGCGCAGCCTGAGCCACACCACCCTCTTCTGGCTCAAGTCAAGCACATCCCAAACAGCTCCAGAGAACGGAGCTGGGAAGGAACCGGGGTTTTCCCCCGGCCAGGGAGGAGAGGGGAGTGGAAGGAGCCCGCTCACTGCTCCAGGGTCCTGAATTGCTGCCCGGAGCGTGGCAGAGCTCCAGAGCATCCCTGTGGATGCTCAGCCGGCTCCTCCCCATCTCCAAGGCTCGCTAAATCACCCCCGGGGGTTGCAGACCCCCCGGAGCCAGGGGGACACGCCGGCGTGTGGGAACCCTGTGGAAAAGCAACCCTGGAACTGCAAATTTCCAAGGGGCTGCTCCTGCCCAGGATGCGGGACATGGAAATTTGGGGAGCAGGGAGGCCGGGGAGGGGTGCACGGGAAGAGCCAAGAGGGTTAAACAAGAAATCGCTGTACAACTCGGCCATGTCCAAAGTCAGTATTATTACAATATACTCTGACAAAAATATAATCTCATTTCATATCAATACAACCAAAAAAAAAAAAAAAAAGAGAAAACCAAAACCAGTTTTCTGTACTGTTACCATTGCTAACAGATTGAAACTCGCTATTTACAGTTACAGTAGCCAGGTAAAATACTACAGGTGAGAGACCAGAGAGAGGAGGGGCAGAGGGACAGAAGGGAGAGAAAATCACCAGGGGAAAGGGGAAAACAAAGGGGGAAAGGCCCTCTTACATCCCGAGTGTGGCTTCCTGCATTGGACAAGGAAGGGTGATGGATGGAGGTAGTGAAAACATAATACTTGGTTTATGGGTCTGCTTGGGTTTTTTTGTGGAAAGGAAAAGAGAAAAAAACCCCAAAAAGATAAAAGTGAAGGTGGAATAAAAGGATGAACACGGGAAAGGGAAACCAGAGCAAACCTTCAGCTGAAGCCCACTGTTAGACACTCTCCCACAGCTCAGGGAGAGGCGGATGGGGATGAATTTTCCCCACTTTGGGTGGTGAAAATCCCCCAGACATCCCCAAATTGTGCCCCCAGCCGGAGAGGTGGGAGGCAGGATGTGGCAGCCAGAGCTGAGGAGTGGCTGGGAAGATGCTCCTTCCCCTCCTGAGGGATGCTCCCCCCAGGAGGGCAGAGGGGACCCCCAGAGCACCAAGTGCCCCTCACCCCCAGCCAAGCTCTGGCAGCAGCAGCTCACAGCCCTGTCCCCAGAACTGGTGACAAACATCCCAACTGACACCCAAAGGGATGGGGGGGATCCCCCAACCGAGCAACACTAGGGGAGGAAAAAAGTGTAAAAAGTGAAATTCTCAAGGAAAAGGCGGGGGGTTTTTGTGAATTTGCTTTTTCCTCGGTTTGCTGAAGTTATTCTGGAGAGGAAGAGGGAAGTGAAAAAGGGAAAAGGAAACGTGTTCTTTCTCTTTGCCCCAGTTTACCCCAGGCCCACACGTGGCCCATCACCACCAGCTCTGGATTTAACACTTCCACTGTCCCCAGACCCCAACCCTGGCAGGGGCCTCAACCACCCCACAGCAACAACCCCCTCCCCAAGGGACCCCCAGAGTCTCCCTGCCACAGCCACAACCCCCGCGGGGGCTCGGGTGCCCCTGACAGCACCACAAGCACTGCCAGCCTGCCCCCAGCACCAAGCCCCTCATCCCAACCTCCTGCACAGCCAGGCTCTGCCAGCCTGAAAACCCCTGAGCAGGGGTCACCCTGTCCCTGTGCTGACCACCTGAGCCCAGCTGACCACCTGAATCCAACTGACCATCTGAGCCCAGCTGACCACCTGAGCCCAGCTGACCATCAAACCCCAGCTGACCATCCAAGCCCAGCTGACCATCAAACTCCAGCTGACCACTCAAGCCCAGCTGACCATCCAATTCCAGCTGACCATCAAACTCCAGCTGACTATCCAAGCCCAGCTGGCCATCCAACCTCAGGTGACCATCAAACCCCAGCTGGCCATCCAAGCACAGATGACCATCCTACTCAGTTGACCATCCAACCCCAGCTGATCATCCAACTCTAGTGGACCACTTGTATCCAGCTGACCACCTGAACCCAGCTGACCATCCAAGCCCAGCTGACCATCCAAGCCCAGTTGACCATCCAACCTCAGCTGACCATCCAACTCCAGTGGACCACCTGAATCCAGCTGACCACCTGAACCCAGCTGACCATCCAAGCCCAGCTGACCATCCAACTCCAGCTGACCATCCAACCTCAGCTGACCATCCAACCCCAGCTGACCATCCAACCTCAGCTGACCATCAAACCTCAGGTGACCACTCAAGCCCAGCTGACCATCCAACCTCAGCTGACCATCAAACCCCAGCTGACCACTCAAGCCCAGCTGACCATCCAAGCCCAGCTGACCATCCAACCTCAGCTGACCATCAAACTCCAGCTGACCATCCAAGCCCAGATGACCACTTGACCCCAGATGACCATCAAACCCCAGCTGACCATCCAATTCCAGCTGACCATCAAACTCCAGCTGACTATCCAAGCCCAGCTGGCCATCCAACCTCAGGTGACCATCAAACCCCAGCTGGCCATCCAAGCACAGATGACCATCCAACTCAGTTGACCATCCAACCCCAGCTGATCATCCAAATCTAGTGGACCACTTGTATCCAGCTGACCACCCGAACCCAGTTGACCATCCAAGCCCAGCTGACCATCAAACTCGAGCTGACCATCCAACCTCAGCTGACCATCAAACCTCAGGTGACCACTCAAGCCCAGCTGACCATCCAACCTCAGCTGACCATCCAAGCCCAGCTGACCACGTCCACAGCCCCCAGAGCGGGCAGGACCACCCCCACTGACCCACCACCGCCCTCACTGCACCCAGGCAGTGTTTCAGGCCCCCTTTTAGTGCCCTTCCCACCATTTTAGGCTCTATCCATCATTTAGGGTCCTGCTCCATCCCCGAATCTCCTCCAGGGCTGGGCAGGTGACTTCCCACCCCATCCTTGCTCCTGCAGCTGCGTCACCTGAGCCACGCCCTGTGACCTTCCTCCTCCCTCCCTTCCATCCTCCTCCTCTCTGCAGCAAACTCTGCACACGCTGGGCACAGCTCCGGGGGTGAACCCCCCGCTCTGCCCCTGCCCTCACCACGCTGCTCCTGGCACCAGCCCACCCCAGCCAGCCCCACCGCGGCACGGACACCCCAAAAACGGGCACGGACACCCCAAAAAACGGGCACAAACACCCCAAAAAAACAGCTCTGCCAAGCCCTGGGAAAGACCAGCCTCCCCAGGCCGGGGGTCACAGCCCCCACGTGTGCCAGCCCCCCCGGCTCAGCCCCCTGGCACCCCTGGCACCCCGCCTTACCTGCGCTCAGGTGCGGGCTGGAGGATCCGCAGAGAGTTTAGAAGGTAAAGATCAGAAACAGACTTTGGTAAGTAACCACACGTTTAGAAAGGAATATATCAGTTTGGAAACATCTCAGTGCATACTTCTTATATGAAAATATACACAAATGTATTTCATTCTCCAAAAAAGGAACAATTAAAAACAAAAGCAAACTAGCCCAAACACAATATATTAGCTGTTTTTTTGTTGGTTTTTTTCTTTTTTTCTTGTTGTTGTCATCCTTTAAAATCTTTAACGCTACACTTTGTTCAGGTTACACTTTTTTTGTCTTTTTTTTTTTTGTAAATGTTTTTTTTTTCTTCATGCATTTTACACCTTTATAGCCTTTGAGAATAAATAAGCTCCATTTTGCTTCCACATCTCTAAAAACTGCAGCATTTTAACTATTGTCATTTAAATCGTGCAATTTTTTTTTGCAACACCCCTTTTTAAAAAATGGAAAATATATATATATTTTAAAACTAAACCCTATACAACGCAAAAATTCCAAATTAAAAAAAAAAATTATACACAATTGTAACTGTCAACAGTACAGATGAGCACGAGAAATAAAATTAGATCAGAAACATATTTATAGAAGCACAAAGGAGGGTGTTGGTTTCTTAGATTGTCATTCTTCTCGTTGTCTTTTGAAAATTAGGAGGAGTTTACCAGATACTACAGTCTGGAGGGGGAAATAAAGGATAATGACCCAGACAACAAAAAAAAAAAAAATAGAATATAATAATAAAATAACCCCAAGCCCCCAACAAAGACCCCGACAAACAGCCCCCAAACCCCTTTCACTGCGACGTGAAGCCAACGCCGTGTCTGACCCGGGCACTCCCACCTCCCCATGAGCCGTGGCACCAGCCCAGGGCTGTACCTGCCCCTGGCACCAGCTCAGAGCTGTCCCTGCCCCTGGCACCAGCCCAGGGCTGTCCCTGCCCCTGGCACCAGCTCAGAGCTGTACGTGCCCTTGGCACCAGCCCAGAGCTGTACCTGCCTGTGCCACCAGCTCAGAGCTGTACGTGCCCTTGGTACCAGCTCAGAGCTGTACCTGACCATGGCACCAGCTCAGAGCTGTCCCTGCCCCTGGCACCAGCTCAGAGCTGTACCTGCCTGTGCCACCAGCCCAGAGCACCAGCTCAGAGCTGTACCGACCCCTGGTACCAGCTCAGAGCTGCTCCTGCCCGTGCCACCAGCCCAGAGCACCAGCCCAGGGCTGTACCTGCCCCTGGCACCAGCCCAGGGCTGTCCCTGCCCCTGGCACCAGCCCAGGGCTGTACCTGCCCCTGGCACCAGCCCAGGGCTGTACCTGCCCCTGGCACCAGCCCAGGGCTGTACCTGCCCCTGGCACCAGCCCAGGGATCGTCGAGTGCCGCGGCCGCAGCTCCGCTCCGGCGCCTTCCCCGCCAGGCAGATCTGAACCTGCATCTGCCTAACCCAGAGTTTTTTGTCTCTTGCGTTTTGTGGTTTCCAGCCTCTCAGCTTCCAGGCAGAAGAGTGAAATTGGGAGTCAGGGCGTGAAGTTAATGAGCAAAAATGGGGGTTTTTTTGGTTTTTTTTCCCCCCACTCCTGACGGTTGCTCCGCACCGACGGCGTCGAGTGCCGGGGGGTCTCTGCTGTCACCTCCTCCCGGGGTCTCTGGAGGCTCTGCTGGGCCCTGCTGCCACGCTGCTCCCGCTGGGGCAGACCCCGGTCCGTTGGGTTGACTTTGTTTTTCGTGAAGAAGAAGAAGAAGAAAATAAAAATACAATAAAACGAGAGCGATGAGACGTCATTATCCCGCCTAATTTCCAAAGCAAGGCCGTGCAAAGAGCTCAGGTGCGCGTCCAGGTACGTCCGGCGTGGCGAGGAAGACCACGGTCCACAGCATCTCTCCTGCTTCCCCAAGGACTGGCAGGGATGAGGGAGGGAGGGAGGGAGGCAGATCCGCTTCCGACGCCGACATTCCGGAGGTGAGAGCCGAGCCTGTCCCTGGCACCCGCTGGGTTGGCTTGGGAGGGGACACGGGGGGGTTCAACTGCACAAAACCTGCCAGGGATTTCCTCCTCTTGCCCACCCAAAGCCTTCCCGGAGCACGGGAGCAGGAGAGGGAATTCCAAATGTATGGTTGGAAAAGGGTAAAGCTGTCGTTTGGGTGGAAAAGCCTTTGTGGCAGGAATTTGGTCTTTCGAGGTCTGGAGGGGGGGGTTTGATCTGGCACATCTCTCCGTGCCTTGATCCACGAGCAGGGATGGTGGTGAGGGTACCCAGAATGCCAGCACTGCTGAGCACCCACCCTGACCCCTTCACCAGGTGTCCACACAAAACCAGCTCCTGATTTTCACCCAGCTCCTGAAGGGTTTCCTCTCCTCCTCCAACCACTCCCCATTCATTGCACAATACTCATCAGCACTTTTTTTTTTCTTGTTTTTTTTTTTTCTTCCAATTAGAAACTTTGTGATAAATGCTTGGTTGGGAAAAGTTTGTAAAACCCCTCATCCTGGGACGTTTTTATGCCATCCCAAGGCTGAGCTCACCCAGCAGAGGGATCCAGGAGGGGCATAAACCCCACCCTGACTCAGCTCCTCTCCCTTTGCTCTGTCTCAGGGTTGAGCTGAACCCCAGGCAGCTCCTCCACAGCCCCCCAAGGCTGGCCAAGCTCCAGCTGGCAAAGGTGGCACCCGGGCAGGTTTTGTGCCAGTTTGGGACTGCGAGCCCAGGGCTGAGTGGGGCTGGGGTGGCCCTGCACAGGGGGACAGGGCAGCAGGCTGGGAGGGACTGGGGGACCAGCACGAGCACCTGCAGGGAGAAAGCCCATCCCTAATGGCTGTGCCAGCCAGGAACGGCCCCTTCTCCTCCAAACCCTCCAGCCACGAGCAGGTTGATGCATTTTTGGGATCAGGGCACCAACAGCCATCCCTGGGAAACTGCCAGAGCAAGTGGCAACATGAGGAAATTCCTCGGTATTTCCTCTTCCCTTCCACTAAATCACTGCTCAAGGCTCAAGGAGATTTTCTGCACAGCTCACTGTTGCCTTTTGAGGCCTAGAAACCTCCAGGCAAAATCTCATTGGGATCATGACTTCAGTTGCATCTTTCAGTAAAAAAATACATTTCTTCCCAATTTCCTCATTTAAAGCTTCGGCCCATGTGCAATGGGAACCCATTTCTAAAATGCTTTGATGGACTTTGTTTGGTAAAATCCACAACTTGCTCTCAAAACCAGCACTAAGATCTCCTCTCCACACACCTGCTGTGCCCAGGTGGAGGTGAGGGAAAGAGAACTCCAGTGTTCCAGTGACCCTGGTCAGGAACAGTGGAGTTCCCTGCTCAGGGAGGAAGGATGTCTGCATCCACTTGTCATGCAAACGGGATTGAGCCTTAAAAATCTGCCTCTTACTCCTGATGCAGCTTCCCAATTCCAGGAGCCCCAAACAGGCTGTGGATGTGGCTGCATCCCCGAGCTGCTCTCCACCTCCCTTTCCTGGTTTAGGAAAACCCTTCTGGAGGAAAACCTGTGCCTAGCAAAGCCCTTTGAGCTCCCAGAGAGCTGGCTCATGTCTGACCTGCCCCTCCCTGCACAGGGACCCAGGGGAATGGCCAGGAAGGAGCATTTTGGGGTGCTCTGCCTCCCATCCTGCCGCAGCTGCTCTGCCTCAGGGCTGCATTCCCACTCCCCAGGAGGGTCCTACTGGCCAGTGTGGAGCATCCCTAGGGGCTGCTGGTTTTGGTGAGGACACTACCCCACTCCAGCCCCCCATCCCCACACCCCGGGCCGCTCCCCAGCGCCGTTTGTGCTGCATGCGTCGCCTGCTGCGCTAGAATGAATGCCTACAAAATCCTAAAGCTATTTCTCAGGCAGTTTATGATAATTCCCCCCCCCCAACCACCACCACCACCACCCCCAGCCCCATCCCCATCACCCGTTTCACCCTCCCCCTCCCTTCCCAGCCCCTCCAGGAGCTCCCAGGGATGGCGGGGACCCCGTTATGTGACCCAGGTATCCAACCGCATGCGCTTTACGGAGGGGCTCTCCCCCTCGGGCTCGCTGCCGGGTCGAAGGAGGCCCAGGGAGGAGCCAAAATCGGGGCGGGCGGGGTCGTCCCGCTCGCTGCTGCCCTCGTAGGAGCTGGTGTTGCTGCTGAGGCTGTCGACGGGCGAGCGGCCGGTGGGCTCATGCCGGGGCTGGTGGGGGAAGGTGCTGAGCGGGGTGGCAGTGTTCCTCTCCCGGTTGGGCGAGACGGGCTCGGACTTGATGCTGATGTTGGGGTTGGTGTTGACAGTCAAAGTGGTGGTGTGGGATAAGTGGCTCCCTTGTCTGGGCATCCCGGAGGTTGGGAAAGGGAGGGCAGAAGGGGAGGAAGGGGGAGAAAAAGATGGAGGAGGAGATAATGGGAAATCTCTCATTATTATCTTTTTGGTGGCCTTCTACCCTCCAGTGCACAGAATTCAGAACTTGCACACTCTACAGCCAAATGAACCCACGGTTATAAACCTGGATTAGATCATTAATGTGGATGCATAAACAGAATTATGACTTCAGAATCACGTGCAGTCACATCACCACAGAGCTGGGGTCAGACCCTGTGGGCAGCATTCCTCTTTCCCCAGCACCCCGTGATCCAGCCCCAATCCCAGCCACTGTCCCTCAGCAGTGGCCCAAAGGCATGGGTGCCCCTACAGCTCTGCCCCTGCACCCCTGGGCTGCACAGACTCAGCACATGGCTCACCAGGAGGTTTTGATCAAAACTGGGAACCTCCTCAACCTCTACAACACAAAATTTTGTCCAGGCTTTCTACACATCCTATGGCCCCACTGGTGCAGGAGGTCCTGGCAGCTACTGAGGAAACTGCTGCCTGCCCTGCCTGGAAAACATGCACCAGGCAGAGAAGAAACACTAAATTCCTACACAAAAACCGGGTCCATCCATCCATTCCTCCACCCACCCACCCATCCCAGCCCTTCATCTGTCCATCTGTCCTTCCAGTCCTCTATTCATCCCCTTTCATCTCTCCGTCCATCCATCCATCCATCCATCCATCCATCCATCCCTTCCTTCATGGTGCAAATGTGTCTTTGGCTCAGTGGCTGGGGCAGTCATTGATCCCTCCTCTTCAACTCCTGCCTCTCTTTGTCCCATGGCCTCAATGTGATCACGGGCAAGTGGCTCAAATCTTTATTTTCACTGTCATTCTGTGTGTGGATGCTTTACTCCAGAGTAAAAGCAGATCCACTTCAAAAATCCTGCTCTAAGATGCAAGTGCCTGCATTTTCTGCCCTGGAGAAAAGCAATTTCTTTGCAATACTAAAAACCACTTTCTTCTACACCTGCAGGGCACAATTCCAGGCACCTTACCCTGCAACACTCATCCCATCCAACCCTGCCTCTGGCCTGCTCTCAGCTCCCCCCAGGAGCGTGCAGGGATCAATCCCACTGTGGACAGGCAGCAGGATGAGCTCTGGGAGCATCCCCAAGAGCCCTGATGTCAGCCAGGGACTCGGGTCACCCTCAGAGCCACGGGGACAGCAGTGCCAGCTGTGCACAGGCACACAGCTCCTGCCCCCCAGGACCCACCAGGGGCTGGCCCTGGGGGTCTGGAGAGCCCAGGGAGCAGTCACCTGGGGCTGGCACCCTCACAATCCCCACTTCCCCCTCGTGTCACTCACATTAAGTTTCCTAGTGACACCGGGACCAGGTGCTGCTGCTGCGGCTGCTGCTGCGGCTGCTGCTGCTGCTGCTGCTGTTGTTGCTGCTGCTGCTGCTGCTGTTGCTGCTGCTGCTGCTGCTGCTGCTGTTGCTGCTGCTGCTGCTGCTGCCAGGCAGAGATGTTGCCAAGGGACAGCCCTCCAGGTGAGCTGAAGGCCGGCAGCGAGGAGAGCTCAGCGCTTGTCAGCTGATAATCTGCAAGGGAGGGAGCCCTGCAGTCACTTCCATGTCACACCTGCCCCCACAGCGCCCCGAGCCCTGAGGGAGGATGGGCACACACAGGGGACACAAACACACCGTGGATGGGGTGTCAGTGGCACAGGGATGCTGGCCAGAGGACACAGCTCATGTGTGGGCATGGCTTGTGTTGGAGTCACAGAACCAATCAGGTTGGAAAAGACCTAAGATGAGACCCAGATCCAGTCCAATCTATGACCAAACACTGCCTCAACAAAGGCACATCTAAAGGCCATCTAGTCCAACATGCAGGGACACTTTCCACTATCCCAGGTCTCTGTTCAACCTGGCCTTGGACACCTCCAGCAATGGGGCAGCCAGAGCTTCTCTGGGCACTTTGTGCCAGCTCCTCACCCCCCTCAGTGTAAACCATCTCCTCCTTACTTCCACTTGTCTTCCAGCCTCAGGGCACGAGCTGCTGGCAGGACCTCCACCCTCCTCAACACCCAGCAGTGCCCCTGCCCCCAGGCACAGCAGTGGCCATGATGCAGCCGTGCCTGGCTGCCCTCAGGAAGGGCCATGAACACACGAGAGCCCCAGAGCCCCCCAGAGCCCCCCAGACAAATGCACAGAGCACAGACACAGCTCCTCCCTGCTGGGGCAGAGAACCCCGGCAGCTGACACCCACCTGGGCCTGGGCATCCCTACCTGTGCCTGGGGCACTCTCACCTGTGCCTGGGGCATCCCTACCTGTGCCTGGGGCACCCTCGAGAACCCCGGCAGCTGACACCCACCTGTGCCTGGGCATCCCCACCTGGGCCTGGGGCATCCCTACCTGTGCCTGGGGCACTCTCACCTGTGCCTGGGGCATCCCCACCTGGGCCTGGGGCACTCTCACCTGTGCCTGGGGGACTCTCACCTGTGCCTGGGGCATCCTCACCTGTGCCTGGGGCACCCTCACCTGTGCCTGGGGCACTCTCATCTGTACCTGGGGCACTCTCACCTGTGCCTGGGGCATCCCCACCTGTGCCTGGGGAATCTTCACCTGTGTCTGGGGCATCCCTACCTGTGCCTGGGCATCCCCACCTGTGTCTGGGGCACCCTCACCTGTGCCTGCAGCACCCTCATCTGTACCTGGGCATCCCCACCTGTGCCTGGGGCACTCTCACCTGTGCCTGGGGCATCCCCACCTGTGCCTGGGGAATCTTCCCCTGTGTCTGGGGCATCCCTACCTGTGCCTGGGCATCCCCACCTGTGTCTGGGGCCCCCTCACCTGTGCCTGCAGCCCCCTCATCTGTACCTGGGCATCCCCACCTGTGCCTGGGGCACTCTCACCTGTGCCTGGGGCATCCCCACCTGTGCCTGGGGAATCTTCACCTGTGTCTGGGGCACCTTCACTTGTACTGGGCATCCGCACGTGTGCCTGGGGCACCCTCATCCGTACCGAAGGCACCCTCACCTGTGCCTGGGGAATCTTCACCTGTGTCTGGGGCACCTTCACTTGTACTGGGCATCCCCACGTGTGCCTGGGGCACCCTCATCCGTACCTAAGTCACCCTCACCTGTGCCTGGGCATCCCCCTCCCTTACCTGGGGCACCCTCACTTGTGCCTGCAGCACCCTCATCTGTACCTGGGGCATCCCCACCTGTACCTGGGCATCCCCACCTGTACATGGGGCATCCCCACCTGTACCTGGGCACCCTCACCTGTACCTAAGGCACCTTCACCTGTGCCTGGGTATCCCCACCTGTACGTGGGGCACCCTCACGTGCACCTGGGGCACCCTCATCTGTACCAGGGGCACTCTCACCTGTGCCTGGGGCACCCTCACCTGTACCTGGGGCACCCTCACCTGCACCTGGTGCACCCTCACCTGTACCTGGGGCGCACCTGGGACAGCCCCACCCACGCCTGGGACACCCCACGCGCGCCGTGTCCCGGGTGGCAGCAGGGGGCGCTCCCTGCCCGCCGTGGGGACACGGAGCTGTCACCGTGACCCCCCCACCCAGGGCACCCCGGCATCCCCTGCCCTGCACTGTTCCCCCCCATGCCCCGGTACCTCCCCCCCACCCTTGCAGGGCACTGCCTGCCCATGCAGAACCCTTGAAAATCCCAGTGGGGCACCTCACACCCGGGGGGGTTTTACACAGCGTGTGAATGCTGGTGGAAAAAAATCAGGGAGGGAAGTGCTGCTCCTTGAGGAGATGGTCAAACCTTGGTCAGCCATGTCAGGCTGCCACAGACACCCTGCAAACCCTCCTCACACCCTCTCCTCCCCCATTCTAGCTCTAATTTTGGGTGTCTCGTGGTTTCAGCTGTCCCCACCCCAGCAGCACACACAGAGGTGGCTGTGCTGCTGCTGAACTGCTGCCAAAGCCCCGGCACACCCCACCCAATGTCCTGGCTCTGGGCTCCCTGCTCCACACCACCCCCTGCACCAGCTCTTCTGGTTTGGAAGCTCCTGACACTCACTGGTGACAGTGGCTGCCCCTGCAGCCCCCACCAGGGCTTGAGCTGGAGCTGCCCCACACCACAGAGCTGGGTTTGACACCCCAGCACAGAACTCTGGCCAGAGGGCAGCTCAGCACAGGGATCCAGGCAATACCCACCCAACTATCAGGTGAGGCCTGGGAAGAACAAGTGCCAATGCTCCAGGCTGGCAGTTTGCCCTGGGCATCTGCAGCCCTCCACCCCCCACACAATGATCACCTCTGCAGCATCACAGAATCATGGAATTATTTAGGCTGGAAAGGGTGTCCAAGACCATCCAAGAGTCCAATTGTTCCCCCAGCACTGCCAAGGCCACCACTAAGCCATGTCCCCAAGTGTCACAGTCACGTCTGTTAAGCCCTTCCAGGCATGGTGACACCACCACTGCCTCAGACAGCCTGTTCCAAAGCCTGAACACCTTTTCCACACAGAAATTTTCCCTAATATCCCACCTAAACCCCCCCTGGCACAACTTGGGGCTGCTTCTTCTTATCCTGCCCTTTGTTACCCAGGAGCAGAGGCCGACCCCACCTGGCTGTCCCCTCCTGTCAGGGAGTTGTGAAGTGACAAAGTCCCCCCAGGCCTCCTTTTCTCCAGGCTGAGGTCCTTGTGCTCCAGACCCTTCACAAATGAAGACAATTCCTCCCCAACTAACGGGGCAGCTCTGACAGCAGTGCCAGGTTCAGAGTCTGCACCCTACAGCAGTGCCCCTCACGCTCACCCCCACAGGGCTCTGGGAGAAAAAACAACTCCAGAGAGCTGAAATTCAGGCCCCTCCGCTCTGAGCAGCGGCACAGGGCTCAATTAAAACTATTTTGGGGACTCCAGGCTGGCTGGGAAACCGCATGGCCAGGCAGGGAGAGGAGCCTCATCACGCAGCACCGGGGCTACACCTACTAATTAGGAGAGGGAGTATCCAACGTGCCACTTCTGGGTTCTTCCAGACAAGCAGCTTTTTTTTACGTTTCTGTACTTTTCTCTGAGCCAGAACGAGTTACACAGGCAGCCAGCAAGCCCTCAAAGTCTTGGTGGAGGTCTGACAGGTGGCAGATGAACAACCCTTCTGCTCGGGCAAGTGCACTGTCGCTGTCGCCTGAGGCTGACTTCAATCCAGCAGCCCAAATCAATGTGGCTGTGAGCAGGTTGGTTTGCATTCCTCCCCAACTTTCTGAGGGACTTGTTGTCATTATTACAACACCCCCTGAGCTCTGGGAGCCCGGGGATGGGTGTAGCTGTAATTAGCATGCACTTGCACAGTGCAGTGGGCTGCATCAGCCCTCACAGCCCTGCAGGCCATGCCAGTGAGCTCTCAGCACTTACACAACGAGTTTCCCCCTGGTTTTAGTCCTGTGGAAGCCTGGCACTCAACCATGTGTGCAGTGGAGAGTTGCACGAGCATCACTGCAGCTGCTCAGGGAGCAGCAGGCACGTGCCTGCAGCAGCACATTTCCCTCTGTGACTGAGCCACCTGACAGCTCTGCCCTGCCAGGTCCTGCCTGCTTAGAGCCCTGCCCTGCCAGGTCCTGCCTGCTTAGAGCTCTGCCCTTGCCATGTCTCACCTGTACTAGAGCTCTGCCCTGCCAGGCCCTGCCTTAGAGCTCTGTCCTGGCCATGTCCTGCCTGTTTAGAGCTCTGCCCTGCCAGGTCCTGCCTGTTTATTGCTCTGCCCTTCCAGGTCCTGTGTCAGAGTTCTGCCCTGCCAGGTCCTGCCTGCTTAGAGCTCTGCCCTGGCACCTGTGTCAGAGCTGTGTCCTGGCCATGTCTCTCCTGTGTCAGAGCTGTGTCCTGGCCATGTCTCTCTGTGTCAGAGCTGTGTCCTGGCCATGTCTTACCTGTGTTGTATGCTGTGGGCATGGCTGAGAAGGGCAGCCCCTGTGTCAGCAAACTCGGAGTGGCCACAGAAACAACTGGTGTGGTCAGAGAGTGAGTTGCTTGGGAGACACCCAGCCGCTGTGTGTTCTGCTGTGGGAGCAAACAGGGAGGGAGTTAAAGCCCAGATGGTCACACTTGGTCATCTTCAGGGGTTGTGACCCCCCCAGACCCCCTGGGCATGCACTGGGGCTGAGCATGGAGGGTGTGGGACAGGCAGGATTGATCCTCTGGCCATCCCACACTGCAAAAAGGCAAAGTACAAACCACACTGACACTGTGGACCTTGCAACACTCATCTGCAGGTCATGGCCTTGAGTCCCCCTCCTGCCCAGGGCTGGGCTTCACCCACCAGCACCAGCCATGCCCCTGTGTGCACGGAGGGGAACATCAGCAGGAGGCTCAGACAATCCCTCCCTGCTCTCCAGAGGCTGCATGTGAGGCTTGCTGAGCTTCCAAGGAGCGACAAAGGGACCAAAGCAAACTAAAACCGGCTGAGGCAGCACAGAGCTGACAGCTCCCTGCCAATCTGGTGGCCAAGAGCAAGCCCCTGCCTCGAGGGAAGCTGAGGACACTAAGCATTGGCCTCAGGATTTTAAAGGGTCTCTGGAATCCCTAAACTCAAAGCCCAGTGCTCAGCAGCCTGCTGGCTTGGTGCCCTCACAAGGTTTTGGTGACTTAGGTATTAGCAGGTCCACCGTGGAAAAATTCTGCCCTTGGACTGGTGCACACCAAGCTCCCCCCCTGGTTTTGCAGGCAGTTATGTGGGCAGATCTACAGGTCAGCTTCAGCCCTGTTTACAAGGCAGATAATCTGGGCTGTCTGTGCTGATCTGATTTAAATCAGCCTCAAGAGGCTTGACTCTAATCCGAGGCACCCCAGCACACGTCACCCTGTGAAGACTGGGGCAGTGCCCAGCTCCAGCCACGCCTGGCACGAGGCTGCTGGGGCACAGGGAGCAGCCTTCCTGTGCAGCTGAGGGCTGCCAGGGCCTTGCAGGGCTGGGCACAGACTCTGCCACGCTTCCCCATGGCCAGGGAGACTCTCTGGGACAAAGCTGGGGGCTACAACCCTGCCCTGCAGAGGGTAAGAGCACCTGGCTGGGCAGGATTTGCTCACCCTGCACCCACACACTGCCCAGCCCCAGGGCCCTCCTGTGGCCTGGGCAAGGGGATTACCAGGCTCTAATTGCTAAAGCTGGGGGGGCTGCAGGAGAGGGGGTTCTGGCACACATCCTGCTGGCCGTGCCCACTGCTCTGGGTGAAGGACATGGCAGGGAATGTCACCCCAGAAGGCACAGCCCTGTCCCTGTCCTGCCTGCACGAGACCAGGGGGATGCAGCCCCCACATCTGCCCCTCTCTGCAGGGCTCTGTGCCCTTCCTGGGAGGGCACAGGGATGATGTGGCCATGCCACAGGGCTGGGACACCAGCTGGGCAGGCTGTGCCAGCCCCAGGAACCTCCCTAACACCACAAGGGGAGTGTGGGCACGTCAGCCCCAGCTGGGCTGGGGGAAGCACCCCGATTTTCACCACAATCCATGCAGGGAGAGGAGGTGTGCAAGCTGCCCCCCACATGGTGCCCACAAACTGTTCCAGCTGGCACCACAACCATGCAGCATGCTCCCAGGGAAGGGATCCAGTGGATGCTGCCCCTGGAGTGGCAGGAGAGTGGGGAGAAATGGGGGACACCTCTCTGAAGCCAGTGAGGGAGGAGAGCTCAGAGCTGCGGGAGCAGCACCCAGGGTGGCAGGGCTGGGGCTGAGGGCAGTGGGGATGCACTGGAGGGATTCTGACTCATCTCACAGCTGCCTGGGAAGAGGTGGGAGCTGCCATTTGGAGAGAGGATCTGCTGTGTGGGCTGAGCAATATGGAGGGAGCAAATCTGGGGAGAAGGCCAGCAGAGCAGGGGGGCATCTGCACCAGGGACAACACCCTGCAGTCCCCTCCCTGATGCAGCAGTGCCAAGGTGCCCGTGCCACCCTGCCCACATCTCATCAGCCTCCACCTCACTGCTGCCACTTTGGCTGGGGCGAGGACGTTTTTCATTTTTCACTTCAGGCAAAACCCCACCAGGTTCATTCAGACCAATTAATTAATGCCACCCCAGTGGATTTCCACCTAATGCTGCTTCAGTATGCAGCCAGGGAATGGTCTGGGCACAGGGAACAGGAACGAGCAGATGGGGAGGTGAGGAGGGACTGCTCTCCCTCCACACATGGGGAAACTGAGGCACGGAGATGCTGGAAGGGTTTGGGGACACGAAGAGCAGCAGAATTCCTGTCTGCCAAAGCTCAGGCCCATCCTTGCCCTGGCCATGAGTGTCTCAGTGCAGGCTGCCAGAGGGATTTGCTTTCTCCTGTGTTTTTGGAGAGCTTTTCCCTGGCTGCGTGACCTGCATCCCGCAGCAGCTCCTGCCCTTCCCTTGCTGGGCTGACCTGTCACCCATCTGCCCTGCACCAGAATAGCAACAGGGCAGAGTGAATCCTTGCCACAAACAAGGTGGCATTCACTTTGCTGGCAGGGAGAGGGAAAAAAAAAAGCCATAAAAATAACACAGAAAACTGCCCCGTGCACAAGGGAGGTTTAGTGAGTGCACTAGCCAGCCAGTGGATTTACACAGGCTTTAAATAATATCTTTAACATGGGAAGAGCCTGATTTACTCCCTGTCTCTCATGTGCTGGCAGTGGGCCAGCTGTCCCTGTGCTGTAGCTGTGGTGGCTCCAGTGCAGCCCCACGGGCAGGGCCAGGGCAGTGCACAGTCCCCAAAGGGACCCTGGCTGACCTCCCCAGGGGCACCAACACAGCAATTTTGGCCTTGGTGGAGAAACAGCCCCTTTGCAGCTCATGCCAGCTCCTTGTTTCCCATGGGGAACTGGGTTTTCCTAAGAGCCTGTTTTTCTCTGGGTTTATTTTCTGCAGCAGGAGTGGATGTAACGCTGGTGCCCACATCCTGCCACATTCCCAGCACACAGGGAGCCAGTGTCCACCCCCTCTGCGTGCCCCACGCCTCGCCAAGCCAGGGCAGGAGCCAGGGGACAAGCAGCCCGTGTGCCATGCACGCCCAGAGGGGAACTCACCAGAGCCAGGTGGTCCTCGGTCTGTCCAGGGCAGAACAGGGAGAGAACCGAGAGGCACTGTTAACTCACACAGCCCACCCCAGCTGCACCGTGCCCACTGGCACCTCACCCTGCCTCCACGGGGCACAAACTGCTCTGAGTGGTGCCTGGGAGAGGATTTGTACCATCCATGGGGCACACACAGCTCAGAGTGGTGCCTTGTACAGGGTTTGTACCATCCATGGGCACAAACTGCTCAGAGTGGTGCTTGGGACAGGGTTTGTACCATCCACGGGCACAAACTGCTCTGAGTGGTGCCTGGGAGAGGATTTGTACCATCCATGGGGCATACACAGCTCAGAGTGGTGTCTGGTACAGGGTTTGCACCATCTATGGAGCACAAACAGCTCAGAGTGGTGTCTGGGAGAGGATTTGTACCATCCATGGGGCATACACAGCTCAGAGTGGTGTCTGGTACAGGGTTTGCACCATCCACGGGCACACACAGCTCAGAGTGGTACTTGGCTGAGGGTTTGTACCATCCACGGGCACACACAGCTCAGAGTGGTGTCTGGTACAGGGTTTGTACCATCTATAGGGCAGAAACAGCTCAGAGTGGTGCTTGGGACAGGGTTTGCACCATCCACGGGCACAAACTGCTCTGAGTGGTGCTTGGGAGAGGGTTTGTACCATCCACGGGCACACACAGCTCAGAGTGGTGCTTGGGAGAGGGTTTGTACCATCCATGGGGCACAAACTCCTCAGAGTGGTGCCTGCTGCAGGGTTTGTACCATCTATAGGGTAGAAACTGCTCAGAGTGGTGTTTGGGACAGGGTTTTCACCATCCCTGTAGCACACACAGCTCAGAGTGGTGCCTGGTACAGGGTTTTCACCATCCCTGTGGCACACACAGCTCACAGTGGTGCCTGCTACATGACAGCGCAGTCAGAAACCCAAACCTCCCTCCCCATAACCCCCCTCCAGCACATCCCCAGCCAGCACCCACCACCAGACCCCCACATCCCCCTGCAGCCTGCCCTCTGGCACCCCTCCCGGAGCCCCGTGGGCACTCACCAGGTGGTGCATGAGCCCCTTTCCCCCCTGCGAGGTGATGACGCGCAGGTCGGGCTTGCGGCTGTTGGCCGCCAGCTGCGCGCCGTGCGACGGCGGCGGCGGCGACTTGGCCGGGATGATCTTGCCCAGGCTGCTGCCGTTGGACACGGGGAGGAGACCCGGAGAGGCCCTGGCACTCACGTAGCCGTTTCCTGCAGGGACATGGGGGACAGAGAGGAAGGAGGTGAAGGTTGGGTGCGTGGCGGCGGTGACGGTGAGCGCGGTGGTGGACACACTGCCATGGTGCATGCACAGCTGTGGTGCTGCACTGGGGCTCCATGAGTGCTCCTCCTCGTGGGAGAGCAGCACCACATCCCCCCAAAAGCCTCCTGCACCCCAGCAGGCTCACCCTGAAGCCAGGACAGGCAGTAGCCCCGAGCCCACAGTGCTCAGGGCAGCTCCTCATGCTGCAGGGACTCCCCCTTGTTCCTGCAGTAACACCCAGCAAATCTCAGAGCCTGATCTGCAGCCAGGCTCTTCCCCTGCTTTGGCTGGGCACCGCAGCCCTGCCAAGATGGGTAATTACTGACACGTTCACTTTTAAGGTCTCTTTATGGTACTGGGGCAGTGAAAAGGGGCTGTGGCAGAGTGAGGACTCAGTTCACTGCTCCCACTGCCCCTTTGAAGATCTAAGGTTCCCTCCTTCTCCTCCTCCTGCTGCCCCACTTAAGGATTTTATGTGCAAAGAGAGGGGGAAAAAAAAGAAGAAAGGAAAGGAAGAAAAAAAATAAAAAGGAAAAAGATTTGATGAACATCAGGAAAGGAATAAATTGGATCAGATTACTGTTCTGATGAGGGCTGGTTTTTTTTCATGAATAGGCCCCAAAGATAGAAAGGCGTTCAGCAATCACCAGGATTCAGCCCTCATATTCATTGCACGTTAGACCGGGAAAAATAGGTCGCTGATTGCATTATTAATCACATCCAGCATTGCGCTGCATCTGCATTTCAGCAGGCGGCTGCAGCCTCAGAGTGGGGGGCTGAGCACCAACCCTGCCCCCCTGGAGCTGTCCTGGGCTGGACACAGCGGGCACGGGCTGCACAGGGGGTGGTGACACTCCCCTCTGATGCCACGGATGGCACCGGGCACGGGAGGTGCTGCCCCAGTGGGGAGCTGCCATAGGGACACCCGTGGTGCCAGGCTGCTGCTGGCTGGCAAGTGTGGCATTCATGGCCCTGATGGAGGGAGGGGACCGGCCTTCCTGTCCCCAGCGAGGTGTCCTCCCAGTCCCAAATCATAAGGCACCTGGTGCCTTATCAGGCCCTGGCACCTCTGTGCAGCGTGAGCTGCTGGAATCCTGCTCACAAGGATTCACTGGCTTTTTTATTAACAACAAAAGGTGCAGAAATTCCTCAGGTGACCTGCAGTGCTGGTGGCCATGGAAAAGCCAAAAGAAACGTTAAACCCTTTGATATTCTCCTTCCCAAGGCCATGGAAAAGCCAAAAGAAACGTTAAACCCTTTGATATTCTCCTTCCCAAGGCACCACCGGCACGGGCGCACACGGAGCTCTCATGGTGACTCCCTGTTTGAGGCACACCATGTTATCTCTGTATCACCTGGGGCGTGGGTTGGGGTGGAGAGGAGCTGGTTTGGGTTCCAGTGCTGCCACTCACCCCCAAAGATGGGTGGCCTTGGGCTGTCACTGCTGCTGTCATTGCCATGTCCACCCAGCATGGATCCGGCCAGCCCTGCGAGCCAGAGAGAGAAGGGCTACACTCCCACCAGGACTTCCCAACCGAGGGCCCCCACCACAAAAAAGAGTCTAAGAGAGGAGCCCTCTGGCCTGCCTTTGCACCACCCTGGTGTGAATTTGAGCGGGGGCACTCAGGGCCCAGCATCCCCCCGTGGGGATGGCCGGGGTGCTGCATCCTGAGGGTGGCACACAGAGCGTGGGCAGGACGCAGGGATACAGCGACATCACTGCAGGATCCGGCCACAGGCACCCGCAGCTGATGACTCAGAGGCAGCAGGTGATCACTCAGTGCTGCAGAGACTGCAAGGGAGGAGGAGGAGGAGGAGGAGGAGGAGAAGGAGGAGGAGGAGGAGAGGAGGAGGAGGAGGAAGAGACATACCAGGTATTTGAAAACTGCAAGTGCAGTGCCAGAGCCGCAGCCAGAGCCACGGTCCCCTCCCACAGGCAGGAGGGGAGCCCCAGGGAGGGCGGGGGTCTGGGGACAGCAGGGGTCCGGGGCTGGCCTCAGCCGGGCTGTCCCTGCTCCCCAGCCCCATTTCCTGCAGCAGTGGCAGCAGGAACGCAGGGAATGCTTGGCTGACGTCAATGCTGACATTCACGGGCCCTGCCAAGCTCCGCGCCCGCCATGGCTGCTCCGACAGCTGACATGGGGGTGGCTGCAGGGAACGGGGGCCCCGGAGGTGCCGGGGGGCTGGGGCACGATGGCCCCTTCTCTCTGCACTCAAGGATCTGCAAAGCTCCGTGCTGGGTGCTGTGAGAGCCCGGGGAGACACTGCCCCACAGAGCAACCCCGCAGGTTTTGCGCTGTGAAGAAATCCCTCTGGTGCTGCCCAGCACTGGGAAATGGCAGTTCCTGGCACTAGGATGGGGCTGGGTGGCCACGCTGCTGCAGAACCACAACTGCACCAACCCCACCCAAAAACCAGTGGGATCCGGTTCCAGTTTGGTTTTAACTGGGGCAATGTGGAATTACACCCTCCTCCTCTGTGCTGTCGGCGGGGCCCCTACTGCAAAAAGGCCCAGAAGGGGTGAGGAGTCAGGCTCAGGAGCAAGGCTGCCTTTGCCCTGGGATGGATGGCATCTACCCTGCCAAGCCTGGGACCACTGCCAAGCCCAGTGCCAAGAGCAGCAGCTGCTTCCCAGCAGTACCCAGGGCCGTCACTGGTTTTTGGGCTGTGCCTACACCAGCAGTGGCACAGCTGC
>NW_024362494.1:738187-812467 GCF_014805655.1 Passer montanus
GGAGGAAGAGGAAGAGACATACCAGGTATTTGAAAACTGCAAGCGCAGTGCCAGAGCCGCAGCCAGAGCCACGGTCCCCTCCCACAGGCAGGAGGGGAGCCCCAGGGAGGGCGGGGGTCTGGGAGGAGGAGGAGGAGGAGGAGGAGGAAGAGGAAGAGACGTACCAGGTATTTGAAAACTGCAAGCGCAGTGCCAGAGCCGCAGCCAGAGCCACGGTCCCCTCCCACAGGCAGGAGGGGAGCCCCAGGGAGGGCGGGGGTCTGGGGACAGCAGGGGTCCGGGGCTGGCCTCAGCCGGGCTGTCCCTGCTCCCCAGCCCCATTTCCTGCAGCAGTGGCAGCAGGAACGCAGGGAATGCTTGGCTGACGTCAATGCTGACATTCACGGGCCCTGCCAAGCTCCGCGCCCGCCATGGCTGCTCCGACAGCTGACATGGGGGTGGCTGCAGGGAACGGGGGCCCCGGAGGTGCCGGGGGGCTGGGGCACGATGGCCCCTTCTCTCTGCACTCAAGGATCTGCAAAGCTCCGTGCTGGGTGCTGTGAGAGCCCGGGGAGACACTGCCCCACAGAGCAACCCCGCAGGTTTTGCGCTGTGAAGAAATCCCTCTGGTGCTGCCCAGCACTGGGAAATGGCAGTTCCTGGCACTAGGATGGGGCTGGGTGGCCACGCTGCTGCAGAACCACAACTGCACCAACCCCACCCAAAAACCAGTGGGATCCGGTTCCAGTTTGGTTTTAACTGGGGCAATGTGGAATTCCACACTCCTCCTCTGTGCTGTCGGCGGGGCCCCTACTGCAAAAAGGCCCAGAAGGGGTGAGGAGTCAGGCTCAGGAGCAAGGCTGCCTTTGCCCTGGGATGGATGGCATCTACCCTGCCAAGCCTGGGACCACTGCCAAGCCCAGTGCCAAGAGCAGCAGCTGCTTCCCAGCAGTACCCAGGGCCGTCACTGGTTTTTGGGCTGTGCCTACACCAGCAGCGGCCCAACATCCTCAGCCTGCAGATGGCAGAGGCAGATGTGGGGATGGAGATATTGTTAGTGCATTTTACAGCTGAGGAGCTGAGCCACGAGGCCTGAGCCTCATTAGCACTGAGGCTCTCACAGTGGAAAAGGCCCTTAATGAGCTTCTTTTCCTTGCTGTAAAGTTCCTTTATGGGGCCCAGGCACGAGGAGGAACTGGGTGTTAATTGATCACCCGAGGAAGGCGGAGAATTGGCTGCAGCACCAGGAGCTAAACCCAGAGCTACCCAAATCCTGGTCTTTGGGGGTCACCTCCCTGCTCTGCAGCTCTCCCTGGAATCCTGGGTAGATGGAGACTCCTTGGTCACTGGCGGGGGGGACTCCACTGAAACCAGCACCCCCAAAAAGGCACTGGAGCTCCACATGCCAAGCCCTCCCACTGCCAAGAGCAGCAAAATCTTCCCCAGTGCTTCCCTATGGACCAGCAGAGCCCAACAGCAAAGCAAAATCCTATGGGAGGTGTGGGGAAACCGAGGGCAGGA
Source organism: Passer montanus (assembly GCF_014805655.1). Taxonomy (NCBI): domain Eukaryota; kingdom Metazoa; phylum Chordata; class Aves; order Passeriformes; family Passeridae; genus Passer; species Passer montanus. Next base: position 739,688 of record NW_024362494.1, read on the forward strand.
GTGTCACATGGAGCCAGGGGCAGGGGCTGAAAGGCTCCTTACTCACCCACGGGGCTCGGGCAGGCTCCATTCGTGTTGTTCAGGTCTCCCCCAAGCATCGCCCCTGGAAAGCAAGAGGAGAGATGGGATCACCATCAGTGCAGGAAGAGGGTGAGCATCCCTGCTTTTGGGGGGCAGGAAGGCAGTGGAGAAAGGCAGAGAAAAAATAGCAGGACTGCCTTCCTAGGGAGAAAGTCCTGGGCAAAAGGAGCAGCATTCCTGGTGATCAGGTTGGGAAACGTTATCCAGGCAGATCGGTTTCCTTTGGGAAGGAGCCAGGTGCACAGGAGCCTGTTCCAAAGGAGGCAGCTTGGAAAACACTGCAGCTATTTAATTCCAAGCCCCCCTTTGGGGGACATGGGGCTGGTGCTGCTGGGGGAGAGAGAGCCCCAGCAGCATGACAGGAAACAAAATCCCCCCTGTAATGTTCACACCGAATGGAAACCATCCCACAGTGATCCCGACTCCATGGTCCCAACACTTGCAGCAAAGCTCTGACTCTCCCCACCAGGCCGGGAAAAACTGGACCTTTTTATTCCCAAAAAACCAGAAGGTTTTGCCTCTCCTGGAAGAAGACTTGATCTTTCTTCTGCCTTGTTATGAAGTTATTTCTGAAAGCCACCTATTCCCCAGCCGGGGGGGACTGCAGCCAAGAGCCGGCGCGGAGGCTCCGGAGCTGAGACCGCAGTCAACCCGGAGCCCTGGGCTGGCCACCAAGGGGCTTTCGGTGCCAAACCCCACCTCTAACCACTGCCCAGCCCTTCTCTACCCAGATGGGGAAACCTGAGACACGAATCTTTAGCCTCCAGCCCGTGGCTCTCAGCTTTGGGCTTGCAGCGAGCCCCTGAAAGCTGGAGGAGGGTGGGAGGGCTGAGCTGCTGCCGTGCAGGGAAGCACAGTTGTTCCCCATATGGCAGCAAGGTTGGTCCCAAAAACTGTATGGCTTGAGAAAGGGTGAAGTGACCCACTAGATGTGGCAAGCATGACAGTGCAGCACATCCCCATCAAGGGATGGGGATGCAAAGCCAGAGGTCCCTGCGTCCCCAAAGTCCCAGAGAAGGGACCCAGCAGGGTTTTGTGGCTGTGCCCCGCTGTGGGACCCCACCTGCACCCCAGGCACTGGTGCCAATGGTGCCAAAGAGGGCCCACCTCTTGGGTGAGTGATGCCAACACGCCTCCTTGGCTGCCCTTCTCCCACACCATCCCCAAGCCAGCAGCACCAGGCACTGTCAGGGTACCCACCCAGCACTCGCTGTGCATTTGCTTTGGAAACAACACAACCAGCTCTGGTGCAATGCTAAAAAAAAAAATTTAGGGGGAAAAAAAAAAAAAAAAAGGAGATTTTCTAACATGCAAGGCCCTGGCTCCTATAAACAGGATTTCTTCCGTGTCCCAGGCAGCGAGTGAATGAGACACAGATGGCTGGACTTGGAACACCTCTGCGCTCACAACCGCAAACGATCCCCCTCAAACGAGCAGGGAGTGAGCTGGAAACAGCAAGCCCCCAGAGGGGTCTGCTGCAGCAGGAACCTCTTCTGCTCTCAGCTGAGGGGCCTCAGAGAGGGCAGGAGATCCCTGCAGCCGCAGCAAAGGCTGCCTGTGCCCGAGGAGGGCTCTGTCTGCAGTGAAATGCTGCTCCTTGGGAGCAGTCCTAGAGCAGAATGAACCCTCTCCTGCAGCTCTGGGGCCTCATCCTGATACCTGAGTACTTCGAGGCACCTTGGAGACAGTGGTGAGAGCAGTGAGCAAGCAAGCTGTCTCTGAACCACAGTTCCTGCTGCATCCCAGCCAGGCCATGCCTCCTGCTCACCCTGACCCACCACACAACCTGCTTCTGGAAGCACCTCCCAGCCTCCTCTCCAAATCCATCCCCTTTGCAAAGCTCCCTGGAGCTCTCAAAGCCCCAGGGGCCAAAGCTGAGGACCCAAATGTCCAGGTGGTCACTGGCACCAGCTCTGCCATTTGCAGCCCAGGTGACTTTTACAGACCATGTGTGACATCTAAATTAGCAGAAATATTATTTATGATCTTAAAAGAGAGCCGGGCTGTGGTCACACGTTGTCCCTGCCACTGCAGGGGACGTGGGTGACAGCTCCTCTCCCCCAGCCTGTCCTGTGCCAGCCATTGCTGGTCCCTGCTGGAAATGACTGCTCCTCAGATCTGTCAGCAGAGCCACATGAGCAATCGCCCACAGCCAACTGCAACCGGCACGGCCCGACTCAGAACAGCCCTTTTTAGGCAGCCAGACCCCTGTCACCAGAGTGCCACCAGCAAGTGGGATGCCAGCACCACCCCCAAGCCTGGGAAGGGTGCCAGGTGACTCATCTTGCACTGCCCAACCCAACACAGATCCCTGCAGGATCCAGCTCTCAAAGAGACCTAGGTAAGGTGGGAAGGTTGCTCTCCCTTTGGTGCCAAGGCACAAACAGGGCTGGCAGGAGGGCAGGAGCACACACTGAGGGGCAGCAATTCTTCCAGGATGCTCCTGCCACCCACACGTGCTGGAATGTGAACTCCTGGGCAGGGGATGGAAGCAGCAGGGGGGTCCCTGCCCAGGCAGGCAGGACGAGGAGGTGATGGTGCCAAGGGGCACAGCGGGGCTCACCTGCACTGGCTGGCCGCTGGGGCAGCCCTGGGGACACCGTGTTCCTCTGCAAGGCCGGCTGCTGCGGGGACAGGAGCCGGGGGTCTGTCAGCGAGGAGGTGACGAGGGACTGGGTCACCAGCGAGCTGCCCGGGTTGCTGAACTGCAGCGTGTTCTGGTTGGTCACCGGCACCGTCACGGGCATGGCGAAGTTCGGAGCGGGCACTGTGGACTGAACACAGGGCAGGGGGTAAAGGGGAGCCGAGGTCCTGCAGCACAGCACAGCTGCTGAGCAAGGGGGGACAGGCAGGCTCCTCAAACCTGCACTGCTGACCTGCAGTGCTGTGCTCAAACCCACACTGGCACCTGGACTTGCCCCTCCCAGAGCCCAGCTCCTCACCAGGGAACAGCAGGAAGAGTTCCTGCAGCACAGCACAGCTGCTGACCAAGGGGGGACAGGCAGGCTCCTCAAACCTGCACTGCTGACCTGCAGTGCTGTGCTCAAACCCACACTGGCACCTGGCAGGGGATGCACCAGAGCCCAGTTCCCCAGCAGGGAACACCAGGAAGAGCAATGGGCCATCCTCTCAGACACACCTGAGCTCTGCAAACAGCTGTTTTGGCCTCTTTTTCAGGCTGTGTTTATTTACCTCTTGTGTTTTCAGGCTGGGAGCAGCCCAGAGCATGAAGGTGGGCACCAGCCTGGTGGTCTGGCCCCACCAGCACCAAGAGCAGGAACCTTGGCACTACCCTTCACCCCAAGAAGGATTCTATGAGGCCACTCCTCAGCCAGCAGGAAGCCAGCAGTGGATCCCCATTCTGGGCTGGCACTACTGCTGGTGGCTGAGCACCTGGGAAAGACTCGTTTTGCTCCACAGAGCCCCTGGGTGACTCTGGAATCCCTCCTGTCTCCTCTGGGAGTTGTTGGGAAGCACGAGCTGACCCCAGGGATGCAGGAGCATCACTAAAGCCCTATCCTTGGCTGCAGGTTGAGGAGCAGCTTCACCTACCAGCGTCCTGTGGGAGCCAGGCCCGCTGTGATTATCCCAGCCGTTTGTCTTATGTCACTGATTTGCTCTTCGTTAACAGGAGCTGGCACCTGCTTAGAGGCTTTAGCACGGGCTTTGCTTAAGTCCCACTTTAATTTGCTCTGGGATGGAGAGGGGAGAGTAGCCCAGCACTGAATGGGACCATCGTGGGGCCAGAGGTGGAACCCCAGAGTGAGGGAAGAGGGAGCTGAGGTCTCCCCACTGCAGCTGGTGCATGTCCCAGCTGGTGCTGCCTTGCAGCCCCTTCTCCTCCAAAAATCTGCTCCTGTATAGGTCCTGCTCCTTAGGTGAGACAGGAAGGAGTAGGGCAGTGCTCACCCACGCCTCGCTGCCAGGAACTGTCCCCACCTGCCTCCCAAGGGCATCCTGTCCTTCAGAGAAACCCCGCGGCCGCAGCCCAGCCGCGAGGACAGCGGCTCTGAGCCTGCGCCCTGCTCCGCTCCTGGGGCTCAGCAACTCCTACACCACCAGGGAGAGCTGGAACACGGAGCCCTCCCTCTGCTCAGCCCGGGAGCTCATCCTGCACGGCAGCAGAATCAAGAGGAGGAGGAGGAGGAGGAAGGTTTCTTGGGCGTTGCACGAACACCGGAGCAGCGTTGTGTAATAAATCACTGCCAACGCGTCCGTGTGCGCGCAGCGCTCCCAGGGAGGGAGAGGAAGAGCTGAAGCTCCTCCACACCACGGCTGAGCAACGCTGGGAGCTGATACAGCAGCCCAAAAGCTGGGGTTTGCCTTAATGCAGCTGCACCCCACTGCACCTGCAGGCAGGTGTCAGGCTGACACTGCCCCGGCACAGCCAGCCCCGGAGAGGGCACAACGGCGGTTTGCACATCGGTCCAAAGTCTGGGGGGGAGAAGATGCACACATCAGCCAAAATCCACGATTTCTGCTCTTGTTAGAAGTGAGGGCAAACCCCAGAGGCAGCAGCCCCACTGAGGTCCTTCGTTAGCAGACACAGCTGTCGTTAAGCTGCCCCGGCCACCCCGCTGGGTTAGTTCTGGTCACACACAAAACCAACCCAGCGTTAAAATGGAAAAGCGTCTTCTTCAACCACACACTCCACCTGCACTGCTCGGCCCCTTGCTGCCAGGGAGGTTTAGTGGGGGAGCCAGATGCTATGCCCTGATGAGGAGCCACCCGGCGCTTGAATGCCACCTGCTGAAAGGACTTCTGGGCACAGATTGTCCCTTTGGATTGGCATGTCTGGAGGATGGGACCCTCCCTTCACAGCAGACACGTTCTGAGGATGAGCAGCCTCTGCTCACGAGGGTGTTCTGCACTAAGCACAAAGCTCAGGTGGCTTTTCAGCCTGTTTTCCACCAGTGACAGGGCTTGTGCCAGGTGCCGTGGGGGTGCATGTCCTGCTGGGGCTCTACTCCCACCCCACACACCCTGGTAGGGTGGGAACCCGCAGCCCCACTAGAGAAACCAGGGAGGCTGGGGTAGATCCATGTCCTGACAGAGCTAATCCTGCCCTGAGCCCCGCTCCTGGGGCTGAGCTCTTTGTCACAGCAGAGCTGCAAGAGATCAGCACCTGCACTCCATCATCACATCCTCCACCTCCTCAGCCCTGCCAGGTGTCAGGGCAGTGCCCCACCCCTTCCACCCTGAGATCCAGGGGATCAAAATGCAGATTTTGGGATCCTTGTGAGGCTCGTGGAGCAACACAGCGCTGAGTCAGCAAAACAAAAACCTGGGGATTTCACAAGGCCCAGTTCTCAACAAAAGCCAGAATTTTAACTTGTGGGGGCTTGCAAAGCACAGAAGGGCAGATTATTTTGGGTGGGGCTGTGTGTGTCATTTTTGCTGCGCTGCATCCACCCCTGGACAGGAGCCTCCCCCCTGCTCCTGCAGCATTAATTACTGCTGCAGCAACTCGGGGCTAATCCCCCAAAGAGCCCTTGCCTGCATCAATAGTCTCTGCTCCCTTGAACTAACAACTAATTTGAAACGTGTCCCCCTCCTCCTCCCGTCTCCTGACACAAATCCCTTTCAGCACTGTCCTGATGCCACCCCAGTGCCAGTGACAGCTCCGGGATCACAGGCTAAACCTCGCTGGATTTCTGCCACAGCCACCAGCTGCCTTGAGGGCTCGGTGGATTTGGGGGGAATTAATGTGGAATAGCCCAAACCAGGCTGAGCTTTGCAAGGATGTGAGAGGTCGGCACCCGCCACCAGCTCACACGAACACTGGGATCTTCACCCAGACAAAAATCTGGGTTTTTTGAGGTAAAGAGGGCAAAAAAGGAGACCCTAACTGCAGTAGAGGAGAGGAGACAAGCAATACCATCCTGCACTGCCTGGCCAGAGCCAAGGAGGGTCAGGAATGCCAGAGCTGCTAGGAATGATTTTCCCAAGGATGGGCACTCAAGAGCCAGGTGCATTCAGGGCTGCAGGGGCTGTTGGCATCGGCTCCCAAGGCACGGCACGGCTCCAAAAGCAAAGCCATGCAAAATCCACCCCCCCATCACCTGGAGGCACCGGGGAGGGGACCAGGGGGCTGCAGGCCACCAGCTACTCACTGCGAGCCGGTAACTCTGCATCATTTTATCAAACTCCTCATCAATCTTTTTATATTTCTCTTCCGTCTGCGGGGTCAGGGCAAACACTTCATCCCCTTCCGGGCTCTCGCACTCCCTGTGCTTCTTGTTCAGCGCCTGTTACGTGCGGGGGGACACGGGGGCGTCGGGGAGGGAGCGGGGACGAGGTCGAGGGGAAGTCGAACAGAAGAGAAACAAAACAGAAAAGAACATATAATGAAGGATTTCCAGCCACGGGCAGGTACTTACACCATATCTCTTGAACAGGATATCCAGATCCTCGCTGCCTTTGCGGTATTTATCCTCCATCAAGGGGCTCTGGTCTATGGAGTCGTCGCCGTCGGGCTCTGGGCTGTCACAGCCGTTAAAACCTTTCTTTCTTAACGTCTGAAAACACAACCGGAACAGTCTGAGAGCGGGGAGTGCAGATGGGGAACACGGGAAGGAACCCCCAGAACATCCCCTGGCCTGCACGGACCAGGACTTGCCCCTCTACAAATCAACAGCATCACCCCAAGACATCGCTGACCTCACTGGGGTTAAAAAAGCCCCTGGGTCTTGATGCCAGGGTGTCTCTAATTTAGGAATTACAGCATGGAGAGCAACAGAGAGAAAATGCCTTGTTGTCAAAGGTTCTGTTCATATCAGGCTGAATTTGGCCCTACATGAACTCAGGTCTCCCCAAGAACGTCCCCTGGCCTGCATGGACCAGGACTTGCCCCTGTGCAAATCAACAGCATCACCCCAAGACATCGCTGACCTCACTGGGGTTAAAAAAGCCCCTGGGTCTTGATGCCAGGGTGTCTCTAATTTAGGAATTACAGCATGGAGAGCAACAAAGAGAAACTTCCTTGCTTTCAAAGGTTCTGTTCATATCAGGCTGAATTTGGCCTTGCATGAAGTCAGATGTCCCCAAGAACATCCCCTGGCCTGCACGGACCAGGACTTGCCCCTGTGCAAATCAACAGCATCATCCCAAAACATCGCTGACCTCAGTGGGGTTAAAAAATCAGGATACAGCCCCTGGGGTTTGATGCCAGGGTGTCTCCAATTTAGGAATTAGAGCATGGGGAGCAACAGAGAGAAACTGCCTTGTTGTCAAAGGTTCTGTTTATACCAGGACTGAATTTGGCCCTGCATCAATTCAGGCATCTTCATCACTTTCAGGTGCCACAACATCACGAAGGGGGAAAAAAACCTTCATGCTCTTTGCTGTCCTGCAAAAAACAGGGAAAACCTGCTTACAAACAGCCAAATAGGAAAATAAACCCCAAAACTATAGGCAAACTGTGAAATTTGTCAGAATTTCCTGACAAAACCAGACAAGTGGCATTTGCCAAATGCAAAGGTGCCACAGGAAGAGCATCACCTGACAGGGCACGTGGCACAGTGACAGCTGTGAGCCCTGTGGGGGTGACACAGGGGGTGATGGTGACAACACAGGGCAGCAAACCCCACTGGGTTTGGGCTCACAAGCAGGAAAGGTCCTGGGCACTGCTGCATTGAGGTGATGAGGTGAGACAACCCCTCCTCAACAGGAGGAACTCGGTGACCACAGGGCACACTGGCACCCCAAATATTCATATTTCATATTCAGCAGCCCATTGAGATCCACTCTGAATCCCTCTACTGAGGGAAATATTCCCTATTGAGGGAAAAATCCCTATTTTCAACATACCAAAAGCAATTAAGGCATGATGATGGAACCAGCACTTGCCAATTCTTTTTTTTTTTTTTCAGGAGTCAAAGATACAGAATTTCCTGGAAGTCTTGATCCCTTTTCATGCCAAATTCAGCAGGGAAAAAAAAATTAAGTCTTGACAATTCTCTGTCTTCCTAAACAGCAACAAACATCTCCATTCTGAGACCAAAGCGTGTTTGGGAGTGGCTCTTCAACTACCTGTGAGCTCCAGGAAACACAGGGCCTCTGGGGGAAATAAAACCCTGGAGTGAATAAAACCCAGGGTGGCTCCAGCTGGGTTGGGAACACTGCTGGCAGGGTTTGCTCTGCACCACAGGCTGGGCTCTGGGATCCTTTTGCCAGGTAGCCACGGCCAAGCAAGGGGCACCACACCCACCCCAGCCTGTTCTCCATCCAGCTGAAGCTTTTCACAATATTTTCCATTACCCAGGCGCCACTTTCACCCTTGTTACTGGATTCAGTCACAGAGGGGAAATGTCCTTGTTCACACACACTCACTCCTCACTATGGTGGCATCTGATGCCCTGTCTGGTGTCACCAATAATCCCTGATACCAAATAATTATTAACTAATTATCTGATAATAACAATTATGAATAATTCTTATACCTAACATCAATATTATACCTAATAATAGTAATTCCTGTGTTGACTGTCTATAGAGCAAGGCACTGGGAATCAGCCACTGCCATGAACAGGAGATTCCCAGGCCTTTTTCTGCAGTTTCCTGAAGACTTTTCCCTATTATTTTTCTATTTTTGTACGTGTCCTTGTTTGTTCTCAGAATGGCCCAAAAGAGGAAGAGGTGCTGCTGGTGGGGAAGGAACAGCTTTGCCTTTTTTTTTTTTTTTTTTTGAAACTGCTTTTTGTGGATTTTTTTTTCCCAAACCTTTTGTTTCGCCGACGCAGCCGAAAGACGGAAAGTTGAGCTTTTCTCTAAAAAAAATAAGTTTTTTCCTTTTTCTCTTTCAGAGGCAAAATGGAAAAAAAAGTCGTTCCATGAGCAGTGGAGCAATGAAGCTGGGTTTTCTTCAGGCTCTGCAGAGACTCTCTGGTGTCTAACAGGGGCTGTGCCCACCTCGACACAATTCCCTTTGCAGGGAAAGGAGCTGGACCTCTCATCTCTGCCCTCCCATCCCTGGGAGGATGGGGAAAAAAACCCAAAATTAAATCAAAATCAAAAAAAATCCCTGAAAACTCCTCTCCTCCAGCAACAGCTGTTGGCAGGTTCAGAGGCTGTGGGGATGGACGAGCCACTGCCATCCCCCAGGACCCTCAAAGGAGGGAACCTCACAGTGGGATTTTTCAAGAGAGTTCAGCCAAGCAACAACATCCTTTCTAAAACCTGCAGCAATGCAGCCACCAGGGAGGTTTTTAGGCAGCTCCCAGAGCCCTCAGCTTTGCCCATATTTGACACCTGAACCAAGACAGGGACAAGGCAGGGGCTGCCACCACCAGCCCCAGCATTTTGCCATTTCTAAGTCCACACAAAATCATCCCTGGGGGTTGTTCCCTCAACAAGAGAAGCAGTGAAATGGGGTGGATGTGGCTCTCCTCATCCATACCCTGAAACAGCTCACCCCTTCATCTTTCCCCAGGTTTCCTTTGTGGGTCTAACACTTCTTGTGTCCCAGCTCTGCCTTGGTCTCTTTGCTCTCCCCAGCCACCAACGCTGTAAAATCATAACTTCATTGTCTGTGAGACCCACATTTCCTTGCAGGGTGGGTCCCCAGCAGTGAGCTGTGAGGGGCAGCTGTGGTGTCACCACCCCTGCTCCTGCAGGAAACCCACCAGCAGCCCCAGGAAGTGGCAAGCCAGCTCTGCACGGAGAAAAAAAATCCTTCCTGATGGGATTGTAAAGCTGGGACAGCGACCCTGAGCTGGGACTGTGACCCTGGGGCTGGCACTGTGACCTGCAACTCTGCCAGCACTGCAGGGAATGGTTCCTGGGTTGACTGCATGATGCTTTTATCCCCAGTTGTCTGTTCTGTTTATGCTGAATAATAAGTTTTGCACCTTTAAGACTTGTTCCAAGAGTGAAGGGGGGAGGAAGAAGCTGCAGTTTGTTTTCAGACGCTGCACTCACTCCTCCACATTCCTGCTCCTGCACTGTGCTGTCTGCGGATGGACAGACAGCAGGACAGAGCTCTACTTTGCTTTTAGTTAGTTTTTAGCTAGCTGAGGGAGAGACGCTCCCCGGACTGTGGTTTTTCTTTTTCTTGGACCTGTTCAAACCTGCTTTGGACTGAACACCCAGAAGAGCACTGGCAGCTCCAGCCAGTGGAGCCAGGCTTGGGCCATGGCATTTCCAACACCAGAGGGACTGATCAGAGACTGATGAGCCAAACTACAGCCCACAGAGGGACTTTCTGAGTTTGTCATCTCTTTTGGAGCAGCAAGAGCTTTTATTGTTTAATATTGTTTAGTTTTATTGTTTAATGAACAGGTTTTTTTCCACTTTTCTCCAAGGAGGTATTTTCTCCCGAACCGGCTGGGGGGAGGCACCAACTGAATCTGCTTTTCTAGAGGAGCCCCTCTGGGTGTTCTCTCCCAAATTTACCCTGAACCAGGACAGAAGGGGAAGGGGACAAGCTCCAGGGCTGAGCACGGGGCTGATCTGCAGCACAGTGGGACAGGAAGCACCGGCGGCAGGGAGTGACCGGGCCGGGGTGGCAGCAGGACACGAGCCAAGGCAGCGTGGCTTGCAGCAATCTGCTGCTCAACGAGGGCTTGGGGACAACAAAATGCCATTTCCAGCCATGCAGGCGTTGGCTGCTGGTTCTTTTCGGGTTTTTTAAAAAAAAAAAATGTGCATCCCACATTTTTAGCTTTTTGTCGAGATGATGTAAAAGGAAAACAATTCTGCTGGAGCGGGAATCAAACCCAAAGATTCCTGTTTTCGGGATCTCTGCAAGGTCTTTTAGAAAAGAACTTTCCTTCTCGTTCCTCCTCTTTCTTTTTGCCAGGGAAAAAAAACAGAAGATGCAGAGAGGTTTTCAGGAAACCTTTCTGTCACTGGGCTGCAGCCAGCAGAACACAACGGTTTTTCATATGGTAGAGATTTAAAAGCAATTCCTTTAGAGCAGAAAATTTCAGAGAGAACCAGGGTGAGAATTTCCCATTGCAAAGCCCACTTCGGTCACCACCTGCCATGCTCAGGTCCCCCCATTCTATCAGGACCCAGTGTACATCCTGCTTTTCCAGGCAATATTCCCACTTCCATGACTGCAGCTCACATGGGAGCAGATTTCCAGCCCGAAGAGGGTAAGAGAGCAGCAGGAAATGCAGAACATGTGAGAGGAAACGATGCTCGACCAGGATGCGCTTGACTTCCCTTAGAGGAGGGAGGCTCAGCCACTCTGGGCTTTGGGGAAGTCTGGATGAGGATAAGGATGAGGACGAGGATGAAGACATTGACACTGGCAGCTGCCCCTGCGTTTCACCACCTCCCCAGCATCCTGCAAAATGTCTGATTTAACACATCCTGGCGAACGACAACCCCAGGAAAGCGAATCAGGGGGAAAATCAGCCCCTCCAAAACACACAGCCAAGGCAAGGGCAGAAACAGCTGTGTGCCTTTAAGTGGCTGTGGAGCATCCTGGTGCCCTGGTGCTCTGCTCTGTCCAAGTCCCCCATCAGGAGCTGGCACGTCAGCCGGGCTGGGAGGAAACGAGAAGCGACAGCGGGGCCCAAAGCCGGCGTGATCCCCGGCCAGGCGGGCACGTGGCACCCAGCGTGCCTGTCTGGGGGCTCAGCTGGCCCCCTCCTGATTAAGGAAACCCCCCTCTCTGCATTAGAGAGATTTGCTCAGACTTAATAGCCTGCAATAAACCAGGACTTTGCCGGGCACGGAGAAGCCGCGGGGGTTGTGTGGCTGAATCCCGCTCCTGACAGCCACTGCTGAGCTGAAACACGGGGGGGTCCCCACTGGGAATGGTCCCCAAAAGGCAGCTGGGGCGTGGAACCCCTCCTGAGCTAGGGCTGGGTGTGCTCAGCGTGGAGCTGCTCTGCTTCTCACTAGATATCCAGAGGGTAAACCCCTCAAGGACATTCCTGTGTAGCATGGGATGGGGTGCTCCAGTTCCACCCTCAGATGCACCTCCCCAGGACAAAAAAAACCAGGAGATCTCATGTTTACTGTCATTTTAAAATGTAATTTGGACAGAGTAACTCATCCTGCCTTGAGCTGTGGTACCCAGGAGCCCCCAGGCTGGCAGTGCTTGGCTTAGCCCTCCAGAGCCACTGCTCGCTCTCCTTCCACCAGAAAAACAAAATCAAGAGGCTTCTGCCTCAATTCCTCCAGGTCCTGGCTGCTCCTCATTCTTCCTGAGATGCTGCCAGAGCCACTCAGGGCTGAATCCCTCAGCAGGAAAGGCAGGCAGACATCACAGGGAAGGTGGGTTGATGCAGCAGCCCCTTGAAATCCACTTTAAATCACATGTGGTGGCAAATTCCCAGCCTGGCTTTTCACAGTCTCTAAATGCTCAATGTGGGGAAGCTTCCAGAATGAGAAGATACTTTTTGTGAGTCAAGTTCAACTGGGAACCACCAAGAAACAGGAGATAAAATTGGATTTGTGTGCACTGGGGACACAGCTGGGCTGTTGGAACCTGACCTGGGTGAGGGGAAACAGAAATCAGCACCAAGAGCAGGAAAGGTCTCCTGGGGGCATGGATTCAGAAAACACTAAAAACCTTCAAGCAGCCCCAACCCTGCTCCCAGACAAGACAAGGATGAGGAGAGATGCTTGAACAGCCTCCAAACCTGCCTGCACCCCAGCAGGTTTTGCTCCCTGCCAGCTCTGCCAGCAAGCCACGGCGAGCCCGGCGTGTTTGGGCTCTTTTCCTTGCCATCCACCAATATCCTTCCGCTCCCGATGTTCCTCTCCTCAGCTTTGGATGCAGATCCAGCTTTTCATGTGGTGCAAACACAGTGTTTCTTTGGGTGCCAAGGACTGTGTGTAACTTGTCGGCTTGGGAGTGTTTGCATCTTGGACCATAAGGGAACAGAGAACGCTGCCCAAAATGTTTATGGTATTTTTAGGCCAAGACAAATCTGTTCGATGCTGCGAGCGCGGGCTGAGCATCCCGGAGAGGCTGAGACAGGGAACTGCCAGCATCTGCACAGCAAAGGGGCATGACCTGCCTCAAAGTGGGCAAAAAGGACATTTTGGAACCATTTTCAAAGCCCCTACAAAACTGTGCTGTGGCAGAAGGGTCTCCAAAGCCCAGCAAAGGAAGGCAGATGCTGCGAGATGCTTGGCTCAGCCATGGGGTGAAAACCTCAAGTCCAAATGTCTCAAAAATACACATTTTACAGAGCATAAAAAAAAAGAAAGCAAGATTTTGGGGGGTAGAGGCAGGCTGGGCTTTTTCCCTTCTTCTTCATGAAATCAAAGCCTGAGCACACTGGCCAAGGGACACCAAAGGAATTCAAAGGCAGAAGCAGAAGCCCAATTCCTCCAGCAGTGCTGCTCCACTCTGCCACCAGTGGCTCTGAGGGCATTAAGTGATGCCCATAATGCCACTAATTACAAAGCCAAGCCCTTCATTTGCCTGTCTGCCCAGGTTTAATGGCAGCTGCCCCCTTGCTGAGGACCCTGCAGCTCCATCTGCACAGCCACTGCTGAGGCAGAGGATGTGACCCATGACCAAGGCACTGCTGGCACTGTCCTGAGAGCCAAATGTGCCCCGTGCTCCAGCCCAGCAATGCTCTGCCAGCACCAGGGACAAGGACAAAGCTGTGGGGGCACCACCAGCACAAGGCAGCAGAGCATCTCCTGCAATGCCAGCAGGCTGCAGAGTGAGCACAGGTTGGGCATGGTGCCAGGGGCAGTGCTGGGGATGGGTCACACTGGAGACCCACAAAACACAGCCAGACAAGCCTTGAGCAAACCCACCAGCCCATGAGCTTGGCCAGGCCCTGGACCATCCCACCTGGTCCATCCCACCTGAATTCCCCTGCAATCTGGCCACTGGTGCCCTCCCACAACCCCGCTGTGCCTGTCTGAGTGGGGACAACGTCACCAGCTGCACCAGGCACTCCAGCCACAGGAGCTACACCAGGCACAGCAGCCCCAGGAGCTGCCTCCAAATCCATCTCGTGGTTTCCCTGGATTCTACAGCGTGGTCCACAGAACAAACCTGCACCTCAAGTATCAGGGCAGCAGGTCACCACACAACTGGAGACAGCTTCAATGCTACCACCCAAAGAGTATTTTCATGAGCTGAACCAAAACTGAACCAAAACCATGCAAAATCCACCTGAGTGTGGGCGATGTGCCTGCTCCATCCCCTCCCTGGGCAGTGTGGAACCAGAGTTCAGCCCTGGCTCCACGCTGGTGGCACAGCTGGGGCCTCACCTCGATGATGTCGGCGTTGGTCCGGCTCTCGTGGGGCTCGTTGTACTCGGTGTACTTGAGCAGCACCTTGTCCATGTCGGTGCTGGCATACTGGAACAGCTTGTTGGAGTGGTTGAAGATGATGAGGGCGATCTCGCAGTCGCACAGGACGCTCAGCTCGTAGGCTTTCTTCATCAAGCCGAACTTGCGCTTGGTGAAGGTCACCTGAAAGCAAGGACAGCAGGGTGAGAAGCTGTGTCCACGCTGCCACAGGTCCAACAACTCCCCAAAAAAAATAGAATGACCCCAGGAGGAAGAGCAAAAGGAAGGGGAATGCAGCAGGAATATTCTGTCTCAGTTTCCCCAACTGGACCCAACCCCAAGCTCTCCTCTCTCGCCTCCCTCTTCCAAATGGTTCATATTGCTGCCTATTTTGGGATCCTCCAAAGGCAGACACTTCACAAGCACAAAGATGATTATCAGCGTTGGAAATCACATATTGCCAAATCAAGAGAAAATAAATTTCAGCAAAATCCCCAGCAGAGCTGCCATCTGTCCGGGGGCTGCAGGTTTTTAAGTGGAATATTCAAGCCACGGAGATCTTGTCCTCGCTTGCTGCAGCTGCACTGTGAGCACCCAACCCTGGGGGCAACAGAGCTGGGGCTCAGCACCCCAAAACCACCCAGGGGTGCCCACCCCATCCCTGACACACTCTCCTGCTCACCAGCTCCCCACTAGTGCTTCCCCCAGGGCACCACGAGCCCCCTGTGCCAGGACCCCACCCAGCTGCCACTTTCACCTTGCTGTCCTCCTTTTGTGTGACCTCACCGGGGTGTTTTCCTTCCTTGCCTGCCCAGCTGGGGTCCCCTGCCTCCCCAACCCGCCCTGCCTTGAGCTGTAAGCAGAGCAGGAGTGATGCTGGCGGGCTGGCTGGGGGCTGGGGCCAGGGCTGGGGCTGGGTGCTGGCTCCAGCAGCAGCTCCAGCTGCCGGGCAGACGTTGGGCTGCGACTCCCAGCCCACGCTCAGCTCTCAGCACCACACTCCTAACAGGACCCAGCTGCTGGAGAAGGAGCTGCTTTGGGGCTCCCTGGCCCGGCTGCAGTGCAGACAGCTGCTGAGGGTCCCCACCCCCAGAACACACAGCACACTGTCGGGGAAGGCACGGCGCCTGGCCAGTGCCCTCTGAGCAAATAAAAAGCAGAAGAAGAAAAGAAGAGGCAGGAGGTCAGAGCTTTGTGCTAAGCATTGCTCTGGGGGCAAAGCAGCCTCCAAGGAAGGGCTGGAGACGAGCTGAGATGCCCTTGGGTGCCAAGACCTGCCCCCTCTCCACTTGGGAAGGCTCCACTCCACTCTGGGCCTCCACCACAGCATCAATTTTGCAACTGAACGCTTTAATTTGCAGGGCTGAGGGAGGAGAGTGAATGAGGCTGCTGCCTTTGCTCAGCCTGTCAGTGGCATCACAGCCACAGTCCGTGGAGCTACCAGAATGAACCCTGAGTTTCTGCACCCCTCGAGACAAAACCGTGTCCCCACGTGTGGCAGGAGGGCAGAGCAGGGGCAGCTCTGGGCACACTTGGCAAGGGGAGCTGCTACCCCTCCCCACCATCTCCCAGAGATAATTAGGCAGTAATGAGATTCAGCTCTAATCGCCTCAGCCCCTGGGAAGTGCAGGGCTGGGCCCTGTGCTGCCGTGGCCGCCATGTGCGCCCGCTCTGGCCGCTCACATTGCCAGCACTGCCCCGGCCCAGGGCACTCTGCTGCAAGCCAAATCAGCCGAGGGCCAGCTCCCGTGTCACCAACAGCTCCCCCTGCCCTCGTTCTGGACTCCTCAGCCACCCAAAAACCTCTGCTGCTGGGCAGCTCCCAGCACCAGGAGCTGGCAGTGCCACAGCCCAGCCGCGGCCGTGCTGACTCCAGGTGGGACCCGGCTGTGGTTCTGCTCCTGCAGCTGTGGCAGGACAGCTCTGAAACCAACACCTGCCTCCCTGCCCCCTTCCCCTGCAGGACCTGTGTCTGCTCCCTTCCCCTGCAGGACCTGTGTCTGCTCCCTTCCCCTGCAGGACCTGTGTCTGCTCCCTTCCCCTGCAGGACCTGTGTCTGCTCCCTTCCCCTGCAGGACCTGTGTCTGCTCCCTTCCCCTGCAGGACCTGTCTCTTCTCCCTTCCCCTGCAGGACCTGTGTTTGCTTCCTTCCCCTGCAGGACCTGTCTCTGTCCCTTTCCCCTGCAGGACCTGTCTCTGCTCCTTCCCCTGCAGGACCTGCATCCCTGCTCCCTTCCCCTGCAGGACCTGTCTCTGTCCCCTTCCCCTGCAGGACCTGCATCCCTGCTCCTTTCCCCTGCAGGACCTGTCTTGCTGTCCCTGCTGGGGTGGCCTCCAGGCTCTGACCGACCCTCCAAGGAGCTTGAGGAGCCCTCAGGAGGAAAACACGTGGTCTCCACCAGAACAAAGAGCCCAGGGTTGTTCCTGCAGCCACCAGTGCCAAACCCCACCTCGCTGGGCACCACGATGGGCTCAGCCACCAAGACTGGAGGCAGTGGGGTCCAAACCATGGGGCAGCTCTTGGCCTTGAAGTGACAAGCATGGTTTGAGTTCTGCCCTTGAGCAGTGAAGAGTGTGGGCTCATCTTCTCCAAATCAACCAGGAACCTGGGCAGAGCTCAGCAGAACACAAACCACCAAATGATCCCTCTGGAGATGAGGGGATATTCCCTCTGCAGACAGGGCCCAGGAGCATCCCTCTCTATTGGCACCCCTGCATCTCGCAGAGAAAAGCAAAGATTTGCCATTTAGCCACCACATCACACAACAGCATCACCTAACAGGGCTTTGTGCATCCACTCATGACCCGGGACAGAAACCTCCAACCTTCCCTGACGCTGTGCATGAGCCTCATCTAGAAGAATTAACCTTGTAAGTCTAAGAGGGTAATCAAATCTCATGCTTCAGGGCGTAAGCCGATCACCAAAGGGGTCAGGAAGGAATTACTGCCCCACACTAGCAGGGGATTTTTTGCCTTTCCCCTGATGTAAACCATATTGGCAGTTGCCAGAGTCAGCAGCCTGGCCCTGAAGGACTGATGGCCTGATCTGTTGTGGCAAATCCTCTCCAGTAATTCCTCTAATGACATTAGTGACTCTTACTTGCTCTCCTCCTCTGGTTTTGGCTGCTGCTGTAATTCACAGAATCACACACTGGTTTGGGTTGCAAGGGATCTAAAAGCTCATCTTGTCCCTGCTGTGGGCAGGGACACCTTCCACCATCCCAGGTTACTCCAAGCCCTGTCCAGCCTGGCCTTGGACACTTCCAGGGATGGGGCAGACACAGCTTCTCTGTGCCAGGGCCTCCCCACCCTCACAGGGAAGAATTTCCTCCTGATATCCAATCTAAATCTTCCTCTTTTCAGTTTAAAACCATTTCCCCTCTGTCCTATCACTCCAGGTCCTTGTCCAAAGTTCCTCTCAAGCTTTCCATGGAGCCTTCTCCAGGGTGAACACCCCCAGCCAGGCTCCAGAGCAGAGGTGCCCCAGCCCTCAGAGCATCCCCATGGCCTCCTCTGGACCCACTCCAGCAGCTCCAGGTCCTGCTGGAGCCTCACGTGGGCTGCTGGTCTGTGCCCCCATGGAGCCAAACCCTGGGACATGAGCAGGGTCAGGTGATGCTGCAGGCTCAGTGTGAGATGCAGGGGAAGAGCAGAGGCTCTGGAGGAGCCCCTGCTCAGCCTCAGCTCCCCCTGAAGTTGTGCTGCCTCAGCAGCCCCAAGCCCCTGCTCAGGATGAACCTGGCAGCACCACAGCACACACAGAGGTGGCAAAAGCAGCTCTGCCTCCACCTCCTTGCACCAGCACTGTGAATCCCTCATTCTCCAGGGCATCCCTGCACTATTCCCACTCCTCTCCACCCCAGCATGCCAAGGAGCCACCCGGGCATGCCCAGGATGGTGCCCAGCCCAGCTGGGGTGGCCAGCCCTGCATTCCAGCAGCTCAGGAGAGCTGAGCAAGCCCCCTGCCCCCAGCCAGAGCAGGGGCAGGGCTGAGGATGCTCCCAGGCTGGGTTTAAGCCAGTCTAGCTGGCAGCCTGCAGCCACAGCAGGCAGGCATCAGCTCCTCATCACTGATCCACAGCAGGAGAGGGAGGGGAGGAGAGGGAGAAGCCAGAGGTGGCTCTGGGGAGACCTCAGTGCAGCCTTGCAGCACTTAACAAACACACAGAGAGGGACTTTTTACATGGGCAGGCAGTGGTGGGACAAGGGGCATAGTTTTAAACTGAAAAAGGGGAGATTTAGAAGGGATATTAGAAGGAAATTTCTCCTGTGAGGGGGGAGAGGCCCTGGCACAGGTTGCCCATCCCTGGAAGTGTCCAAGGCCAGGCTGGACAGGGCTTGAAGTAACCTGGGATAGTGGAAGGTGTCACATAGCAGGGGGGTGGGACAAGATGGACTTTTAAGATCCCTTCCAACCCAAACCATTCTATGATTCTATGAGATAAAGCAATATGGGACACTTCTGACTCTGGAGAGAGCACAGCATGGAGCAGGAGAGTGGAGCAAGAGGCTTCTCCCCCTTTTTACAGCTCCTACCACAGAGGGTAGAGCAGACCCCACTGCCTGGAGCAGTCCTTTTTCATGAAATGTCCCATCTTCCTGGCATGTCCTTTTTTCCCAAAGAAAGGCAGCAGTGAAAATTGATTGCAAAGCTGTGCTGGTGGCCAATTAAACAGCTGCTGCTTTGCTGACACCCAATTTGATCAGGCTGCTTTCTGGGAAGCAAAGCAAGATGTGCTGCACTGGGGCAGAGAGCGATGCTCCCGTGCTGGGTTTTGGAAGAACCAGCCCAGCCAGGGAAAACCAGTGTCCCCCAGCTTGGGGAACTGGATTTTTGGGGACACCTGACATCAGAGATGCACTAAAGCCATGACACCCAGCCATGCAAAGCAACTCCTGGTGCCAAATCCCACCCAGCAAGGGTCTTCATCTCCAGCAGCTCATCCCTTAGAAGCAGTCCCATCACCCAGCTGCTGCCTCTGCACAGAAATGCCTCTTTCCTTCCCCCAAGGTCTACCCAGGCATCCCCCTCCAGCATTACCAATTATTTTCCATTTGTCTGAACTTCCAGCAGGGCTCCAGTCACCGCAGATCCCTCAGTGCCCTCTGCACCACTGCCCCATAAAACACACTCCAGCTCCTTCAATAACCCCCCTAAGGCCCTGTTTCCTCCTCGTGATGGATATAAACAACCCCAGGAGCAACTGGGACATCAGCAGAAACTGTCTGATGCCCACCCCAGCCCCCACCACCAAGTGAAGCCATAATGAGGAAAACCTGCCATCTCCTATTGTTCTGCTGTGGAACAACAAAGTGGTTCACCCAGTTCTGCTCTTTGACACTCTTTAAGGATTAGGAATATATCCACATGCTTTTTTTACTGGGTTTTTTCTGTTTTTTTCCTGGAGTGAAAGTGGCAGGGAAGAAATGTGGCAGGGCATGCTGGGGTGCAGCAGTGGCTGGACTAAAGGCAGAGCTTGGATCTGCTGAGCCAAACTTCAGGAGCACAAAAAGCAAAGGGACCTGCCTGGAAGTCTTGTGGTAATGGGAAATACATCGACAGAGTCATCCCAGAGCAAACCTGAGCTGGCAAAATGCTGCTGCTCCACCACTCCAGTTTAAGGAACATGGAAATTTGGGAGAAATCTGCTGGTTTTTGTTTTTCCTCTGAGATACATGAACGCATTCCTACACACATGCACATGCGTGTCTCGGGCTTGGCTTCAAAAGAGCCCAAGGAAAAAAGCCCTGGAGTCATTTAAGTCTACAATTGAGGGGGGGAAAAAAAGGGAATAATTTGAGTTGTTTGCGTTCAGCAAAATGGATACTTGTTGTGGCTGTTTTTTATTGGAAAAACCACATGGAAAATGTCAACTGAAATATATTTTCTGCGAGACAAAAATAAATTTAAAAAAAAAGGGGGAACTAACTAAGTGGAGAAGACACTTTCTTCTGGAAAAGCACTTAGATGGAAACGACTCAAGGAGCTCCAAGGCGAGGAGCAACGCCTGGATGGGGGCAGAGCAACGTTTGCCTGGTCCTGGATCCGCCTGGATCCGGCCTAAGCCTCTGCTTCTTTTATGGATTGGCAAAAACAGGGCCCAAAGTGGGATGGAAATGGGTCATTTGGAAACCCCCAGGGGAAGAAGGGTGAGGTGAGGGAGCGGGGACAGACAGACTGACCTGGCGGTTGCGCTCGTCCGTGATCCGCTGGATCTGGATCTTTTTCCTCCCCATCTTCTCGGGAAATCCTCGCCACAGCCGGCACCGCTTCGGCTCAGGGGAGGGGAGCAGCAACCCCGCTTTAGAATGCTTTCATTAAAGAGCGTGGGGGGCTTTTTTTCTCTCGGCCGGAAAACAAACCCAAAAAAAGCCAAAACAAAAAAAAAAAAAAAAGAGTTTGGTGCGGCTCCGTGCTCAGTTCATGGTACCGTCACGTGTGGCCAGATCCAGCAGGGCTGAGAGGTCAGCAGCTGCTCAGAAACCTGCACAGTGAGACAGAAAGGAGTCAGACTCTGTCCCCAAACCCATCCAGGACCCAGCACCCCCCTGGCATCCTCCTAACCCCAGCACACAGCCCACCCCCCAGGCCAGGGTGGGCTCTGCTTCTTTCTCCCACCCAGGGCCAGAGCAGAGGGATTTCTCCAAATTGGTCTCAAAGAAGGCCAGGGATGGAGGCCAGGAACACCCAGGACACACGATGCTGTCAGGTGAGGAGGAGGAGATGGCAGCAGCGAGCCCGTGAATCACTGCTCCTCCATGACACTCCAGACATTTTTTATTTTTTTTTTTCTCTTAATAAAGTCATAAGCAGTCGAGTGGCTGGTGATTAGCTCGGGCAATTTAAATCCGTCTCCAGTTTCTGCACTAATCTCCAATTTGGAATTTTAAAATGTCTTTATTTGATTACTTGAAAGGAACCTTATAGCCAGGCACAGAAACCTAATTCTTCTGGGGAAGGAGGACTCTGAAGGCAGCTGAGACAGCCTGGCCCTGCACTGGGCTCAGCCACCGGGTGTTTCCATGGATCTAGGAGTTATCTTGTGTCCAAAATTCTCCCCAAAGGGATGAGCTCTGCAGGTCTCAGGGGTTCCTTCTGCAGCCTCCCCACGGTAATCTGCATCCCCCAGCACCAGGGGGATGTACCAGGGCACCTCCTGGCACAGCCCCCAGCCCATCTCACCCCATTGCCCTGCACTGCAGCGAGGGGACAAAGAGGGAACCTCAGCCAGCTCATTTTCCACAGGTATGGCTTTCTCCCTGCTCTCTCTCTGAGCAGCTGGATAACAGCAGTGATAACACTGCATTTAAGGCAAGGTGCCCTGTGCCAAGACCTAGGCAAAGGGAAAAACCAGTCCCAAAATAGCTTCCTATCTGCCTCAACCTGGCAGTCCTCAGCCCTTGATCTTGTCACAAAAAGCATTAAAAAAACCCAAAAGCTTTTTATCCCAAATTCAAAGCAGCCACAGCCAACCTGACCAAGGTCCTCCAGCTCCTCTCCCACCCCAGAGCACCCCCAGACCCTGCTGAAGACCATGTCCCCATCCCTCACCTCCTCATCAGACCATGCTCGAATGGTCTCACTCCCACACTTGTTTCTGGGGTTCACTGAGTCATGTGAGTCACTTAATCTTCCTCCCTGCTTTTTTTTTGGGGTAAAGTTATTCATCGTGCATCATGTTCTGTGGTTCAGTGCAAGCTGAAGGAGCCCTGAGGAGAACAGGGAGTCTTTTCCCCATCCTGACAGCCACAATTTGCCCTCCAGGGAAGATGAGGTATGGGGTGGCCAGGAAGATTACCAGGGAGACAAAGGGCAGCAAAACGTGGGTTTTTTACCCATAAATCCCATCAGTAAGACTCTTTGCAAGGACAGATCACACAGGGATGGCACTTAACACCTGAGACATTATTTACCAAAACAGGTGCATGTTTTCATCCCAGCAGCAAACAGGAGCAACTGAGAGGAGCACTGTCACCATGGGGAACACTGAGCCAGTGCCAGAGGCACATCCTTTGGCTGCTGCTCCCCATCCCACCATGGGAAGCCCCAAAAAGACAGGTCCCAGAGCATCAGCAGTCCTGGAGCATCACCACTTTCAGAGCATCACTGCTGCAGCTCACACCATGTGAGTATCCCTCGAAGGATACAGTGATACAGTGAGCCAAAAGGAAAATGAGGATTTTTATTTCATCCACCTGGAGTGTCCTCTTGATATTTCCCTCACTGCGAGCTCACCCAGGAGAGAACCCAGAGCCCAAAGGCTCAGAACCAAGGCGAGGATTTTGCACACACAAAGAAACTTTGGAAGAGGAGGAACTTTTTGTCGGGTTTGCTTTGCTGCTTTTCCCTTCGGAGTTGCCACTTCTCTAAATTGGCTGAAAAATATTCACCTTCAGCATCTTCAAAACCACCAGCAGCAGCACAAAGTAGCAACAGCTCCTCAACCAGACACAGGGCAAGATGCTAATTCTTTCCGTGTGCTGCAGCTCTTGGACAGAGAAACCCTCTGAAAGACAGCGGATTTACTGTCCAAACCAGAGAGGAACTCTCCAGAAGCAACAATAAACACTGGAGAACAACGGGCAGTAAATTTAAACTGAGTGAAAGGAAACATATTTTAACACAATTTTGTTGTGGGACTTGTTCACAGGATGCTATGGCAGCCAAAAGCTGCACAGGGCTCGAAGAGATGGGATGTTTGTAGGGATGAGGAAAAAACCCCAGGGCTGCTCATCCCTGCCCTCAGCTCCACACCAGCTGGGGTTTCTTGCATGGGAGCAGTGGGATTCAAACCACATTCCTCTCCCCAGGCTACAAACACACCCCAAGTGTTTCAAACCAAATCCCCTTTTTCAACCACCAGACCAGGTTCCTCCTGCTGCTCTGAATCCTGACTCTGCATCCTCAGCACCTTGGCTGGATGGGGACCATGGTCCCAGCCTCAGGGTCTGCTCATGCTGCTGGATCAAGTTTTCCACAGGAAAAAGGTGACTTAACAGGTTTTTGCTTGTCATCATGGGGAGAAAAGGAGCTGCCATGTGATGCTCTTGACCCCTCTACCCCTCCTCACCCATGGATGGGGTGAGGAGGAGGATGGAGAAGAGCACAGCATGTTTGCTGCCCTCCAAATGCACCTGACAGAGAGGATTTCAAACCCCTCCCTTTTCTCTTCATGGAATTGGGGTTTGGGGGTGAGTTTATTTGTTTTTAGGTTGGGTTTTTTCCCCACTGTATTTTTAAACCCAGGTATTTTCACGTTTCCTGCCCAGGTGGCTCTTTCAGAAAGTCCAACCACTGCTTTGAGTTTCTGAACAGCAGCTGGAAGAGCAAGAAAGCTGGAGAGCCACCCTCATCTCTCCTGTCCCTCCTCTGAGGCTCAGCCCCAACCCAGGAGGATCCCCTCTGCCCCTGGAGCTTCTTCACCACCAGATTGCTTTGGCTCCCTGATTGCCCACCCTGATCAAGATCATCCATGACCCTCCTCTGTGATCAGGTGAATTTAAGCACCTGAACCATGCACAGCCAAAAACCCAGAGCACAGGACTGCTGCAAGGAGCTCAGCTCCTAAATAACTTCTCACTTTTGGGGTCTCAAGTGATTTTATATACAATAACCCCACTCATTAAATCATCATCTCCTCCTTGTCAGACAGCAGCTTCTTCCTTTCTCCTGAGCCTCGCCTTCCAAGGAAACCACCAAGCATCCCAGCTACCACACCCTGACAAGGAGGGTCCAAGGGCATGGAAAGGGACCTGCAAACCTGCTGGAAAAAAGCCACCCTGACCCTGTTCCCCTGGCAGGAATCTCAGCCAGGATCAGGGAATTCAGCATGAGCAGCTCTGGGCTGGAGGCAGCCAGCGCCCGCTCCCCCTCCCCACGCTCCGCTCGCACAAGTGTGACTATCACGGCAATTAGCACACATGCCAATTAACTCCGAGCAGGTGCTGGTTAACTCTGTGCTGAGTAATTCATCCCCGGCTCCCAGTAAATTGCTCCAAATTGGAGAGACAGGCGAGAGAGCAGAGTTAGCATTTTGCAAATGGGGGAAGAAAGAAAAAGCGCAGAGGAATCTCAGCTGGGAGATGTTTTTACAAAACAAGGAATCTGGGGGGCTGAATCCCCAGCTCCAAGAGCTGAGGACACAGAGGAGCTGATATCTCTTTCAAGTCTTTATTTCTGGATTATTATTTTTTTTTATCTACTGTGCCAACTTCTTATCTATTTCACCTACTTCTAAGTGGTTTCACCTTTGCTTTGCACAAGCAGCGGGGTGCTCTGCTCTGCTCCACAACTTGTCACTTTTCCAGCCCCACGTTTCTCTCGGCACAAGAAGGGACACTGAGAGTCTCACATCCACTTTCTACAGCCATTTGCTATTTTTAATATACTTTTATTGCATCCCTTTTTAGTCGCTCCTTACTAAAGTTAGCTCGGCACACCGCCCCTCTCCAGAGCAAAGGAATTCTGCTGCCCTTCCTTAACACCCCCCTTGCAATGCTGTGTGCTCTCAGCACAATGTCAGCTGAAAGAAACCAAACCTTGGCCACGCAGCTGCAGAGGGAAGATCAAAAAGATTAATCTGAAAGCTTTAGGAAGATAAATAAAGGCAAATAAATGCATCCTTTCCAAAAATGTATTTTCCTCTGGAGCTCTTTGCTTTTCCCAGCATGTGGCACCGTGCTCCTCAATCCACTCGTGCCTGTGCAGCAGCACTCAGCAGAGCCAGTGACATGAGTGAGGGCAAAACTGGGATGGGTTGGCACCAGTTCAAGGGACATTTTCCTGATCTCCATCCCCAGAACAGGTCCAGTGCAACGAGGACATCCTTGGCTGCAAGGAAACCTGCAAAAGGAGCTTCAAAGGACATTTGGAGGTTGGGAAAAGAAGAAAAATGCTGCCCTGTGAAGATACAGCTCATCTTATGGAGGCACAGAAAGTCCCAGTTTGAAGGGAGAAATGCAGGTGACAGGCATGGCAGATCACAGCCCAACCCAGCAGCTGCTCCCCCCATCTCACTGTGGGACCAACCCAGCTTTTACCCCACTGTGCACATCCCCAAGATGTGTTTTTCCTAAAAAGGCTCCCCCCATCTCACTGCGGGACCAACCCAGCTTTTACCCCACTGTGCACATCCCCAAGATGTGTTTTTCCTAAAAAGGCTCCATCAAGTCAAGAGCCTGGCTGACAGTAAGGGGAGGGTCCTCCCTGCCACAATCCCCCCCTGAGGAACAGGAACTGAATTCATGGACCCAAGCCCCAACACATTTTGGGGGGGTCAGGTTTATCCACATGCAGAAATGACAGCAATAACATGTCCCAGCTTCTCTGTGAGAAAAAGGTCATTGAAAGGGAGCTTCAGCACACAACCAGTGGGCACGGGGGGTACAAGGTGTTACAGAACTGTAGAAAGGTCTGGACTGGACAGATTCTTAAAGCTCATCTCATCCCACCTCTCACAGGGAAAAATTTCTTGCCAGTACCCCAAGTAACCCTCCCCTCTGGCAGTGGGAAGCCTTGCTCCATCACTCCAGGTCCTCATCCAAAGTCTCTCTCCAGCTCTCCTGGAGCCCCTTTATGCACTGGAAGGAGCTCCAAGGTGTCCCCAGACTCCCCTACAGGCAGAACAGCCCCAGCTCTCCCAGCCCGGCTGCAGAGCAGAGGGGATGCAGCCCTCAGAGCATCTCCATGGTGTCCTCTGGACTCACTCCAGATTTGTATTCTTCCTCCTCTGGGAAGCCCAGAGCTGGAGGCAGCAGCACAGGGGTGTCTCACCAGAGAGGGGCACAGGGGCACAATCCTGGCTGTGGGATCAGCTGGGCACAGCAGTGGCTGGGTCATGTCCACCTCCTTGTCCAGCACCAACCCATCCTGTCTGTCCACACACGGCAGGAGAGCCCAGGTGAGGAAATGCTGCTGTGCTGCAGAGCAGCCCCTGAGCTCAGCCTGCAGTGGGAAGTGGATTACACCCACCCTGAGCCTTCACTGCCCCTGCTGGGTGGGGGAATGGGCCAAGGCAGGAGGAAGCAACGATGCTCTCGAGGTGGCACTGATGCTTTGGAGGTGGCAAGAGCAGCCCCTTGCTCTGCTGCATTGCTCCTGCCCAGAGCTGCAGCTTTTAGCACGAGAAGCAGCTGCATGGAGAGGTGAGGTGGTCCCACTGCCCCCAGCCCAGCTGAGACCCTCCTCCTGCTGCAAACAGCCACAAAAGCAACTGCAAATAAAGAGCAACTGCAGCCAAGGGCTCTGAGCCTCACCTTGAGGACACCAAGTCCTGCACTGACAAAGAGCAAGTCACTTCCCCACCCATGAGCAGGGCTGGATCCCATCCCTTAAGGACATGGATTTAGCTCAAGTCACCTCTTGAACCCGCCTGTTTAACTGCAGTTCTTGCCTTCCTGTTTCCTTTCTTGCTGCCTCTTGTGAGCTAATTGTTGTTTTTTTAACATATCCTCCATGCTGACACCAAGGACTTTTAGTTTCCTTCTGTGTGGTTTCTGGATCAGCAGGACCTGACTTCCTTCTCTTTTGCAAAGCCCCCTTCCCTAAAACACACAGCCAGTGCTCATGTTAATGTTGCTCTTCCTCTCTGGCATGGGGCTGGCATGGGGCTGGCATGGGGCTGGCTACCAGCCCTGCTTTGCTGTGGCATGGGGGCAGTGCTGCCAGGGGAATGTGGCACCCAGGAGGGATGCAGCACCCAGGGCATGTCCCTGGCAGGGCAGCAAGGGCAGTGCCAGCGAGTCCCCAGCCCCACGGCAGGCCCAGCTTAGCATTGTTTAGCACCTCTTTATCTCCAAACCGAGATAAAAACCGCACAAACACGCTCGAGTCTCCTCCAAAGCTTCTATTCTGGTTTCAGGATGATGCTATCTGGGTTCCTGTGTCGAACCTCCAGATGCAGGCAGGGGGAGGGGAGAGGAAGGCGGCCGAAACATGGCTCCAGAGCAAACCTCCTGAGCTGCTCAGAAACGCAGCTGCCAGGCCCTGCCCGGGGCCAAATCCCACTGGCCAGGCAGGTGCCAGCCCGGTGCTGAGCTGCCATCCCTCCTGCACACCTGGCACCCATGGCAGGGTCCTGATTTCCCAGGGGTGAGCGGCCAAAGCAGCCCCCAGCTCCTGCTGCCTGCAGGAGGGAATCAGCCCCACCAGCTGCAGGTAGCTCAGGGGAGCAGGAGTGAGGCTGGATGCAGCCAGGCCCCCGAGGAATTTGAAAGGCACACATATATTCCTGACCCAGATTCAGGCATTCTCTGAAGAAAAGCAGATGCCAACGGTGCAACCAGCTCTGCTGAGCTGTAACAAAACCTCACATCGTGCCAAGCCCGGCAGAGGCTGAGGCAAAGCACGGTGCTGGAGAGCTGGTGTCTGCTGAGCAAGGGTGGCTGAAAGCAAGGATTTAGGGGAAATTATTAAACTGGGGTTGATCTTCTCTTCCCCCGCATTGTGTGTGCCAGTGTGGAGTCAGACAACATCATCACAAGGATGACAGCCCCAACATCAGCACAAGAGCTGGAGGCAGCACCCAAAACAGGAACCCTGGTGCCCTACACCCCAAATCACAGTTTCATCCCACACCACGTGCAGCCAGGGATGCCAGCACATCCAGAGAACATCCAGCACATCCCAGACTGGGGATGTGTTCTGCAGAGAGGGTGACAGCAGGTACAGCCAGTGACCTTCTCTGCACTGCCAGCATGGCCAAAGACAGCCGAGGCTGGAGGGGACACAGGGCAAGGAGGCTGGGCAGGAGCTCCAGGCAAACCCACAGCCCTGCCTGGTGCTGTTCCAGCCAGGGAACCCTCACCCAAGGCAAGGATCCAGTTTCAGGAAGGAAAAGCCTGTGGGACCAGGACAAGCAGGGACCTGCAGCCCCTCACACCACGTGAGGCAGCTGGTCCTCTCTCCTGGAGATGCTAACAGGGACAAATCACTGCAGGGTTTGGAGTTAAACAGGAGACCTTGGACAGTCCCCTGCCAAAGTGACCTTCAGAGCACCCTGAGAGCAGCAACCAAAGGCTGATGCAGCTGCCAGATTGAGCCTCATGACCTTGAGCAGTGACCTTGATGGTGGCATCCTCTCAGCAGAGGTCACCCACCACCCTGAACCTGACTGTGGTCTCCCAGGTGGCCCAGCAGCTTCCTTAGGTGTGCACGTCCAGGCTGGGAACCCTGCATACCCCAGGGGTTCTCCAGTAGGCACACAGCATCCCCTTCCCCAGTGGTACCAAGGGCATGCACAGGGCAGCCCTGTGCCATCTGCAACCTTATCCAGCCTCCATCCCCATCCATCCTCCATCCCCATCCACCCTCCATCCCCATCCATCCTCCATCCCCATCCAGCCTCCATCCCCATCCACCCTCCATCCCCATCCATCCTCCATCCCCATCCACCCTCCATCCCCATCCACCCTCCATCCCCATCCATCCTCCATCCCCATCCACCCTCCATCCCCATCCACCCTCCATCCCCAACCACTCTCATCACCTTCATCCTCATCCATCCCCATCTATCCTCATTTCCAGCCACTCCATGTCCTTCCACCTTCCATCCCCACCCACCCACCCTCCATCCCCAGCCCCTCTCATCCCAATCCACCCTCTGTGCCCAGGGTGGAACATCCAGACCCCCAAAGCCGCTCCCCTTCCCCCCTGTTCTCCATCCATCACCAGCTCCAGAGGCAGAGGCTGGGGGTAATTTTTCCCTCTGCACTAAGTAGGGTTTTCTAAGTGATGGGAAGCAAGAGCCCATTATCCAGCTCCAGTGCCCACCCCCACGGCTCCCTGCAGGGCATGAAATAACCACCTGCCAGCTCCCCGGAGCCCCGCGCCGTGGCAATGAGATCTCAGCTTCCCCTGTCACTATTGTCAGAGCAAAATTTAGATACCTGGTAATGAGGAGGTTTAATATGACAGATGAGAGGTTGACTCATTAAAAAAAAAAAGAGCGAGAAGGAGAGGGAGCTGAATTTGGGGTCGGATTCTTCACTCGGCAAATCGGGAGGCTGTCACAGCCCGCCCCGCACTGCTGGGGAGCAGGAGCAGCTCTCCACCCCAAACCAGCCCCACACTGGGGACTTGCACTGCTGCTGAGGCCACAGGGAGGGAAGGGGAGGCATGGAGGGGCTGGACATGGCTGCAGTTGTTGGGGCCACCCAGTTCTGCTCCCCTCGGAGCTGCCTCCTGCTCTGGGGTGGATCTGAGCCCAGATGTTTCACTCTGAGGCTTTTCTCCCTCAATGAACAGTACAGCAGCACCCCAACATTGCCTCCACCCTCCTTGGCACCCCATTCCTGAGGGTGCACCCATCCCCCAGAGCAGCCCTGCTGCCAGTACCCTCCCCATGGGTCACCATCACCAGCGTGGTCACCAAGGACATTGATGATTTGTCACACAACACGCCCAAGGGGACAAGCACTGCCTTCAGCTCCAGCACAGGGCAGGATCTCAGCACTGGGACCCAAGGAAGCCCCCAGGGGCAGCTCAGCAGCATCAGGGCAAAGCCCTCCCTGCTGGGAATTTAGGGGCTCTCCATGAAGGGGGTGGATTCCCTCCAGCAGCACAGGGGACAACTCTTCTCCTGGGGGGTTTCACCCAGGGGAAATTCCATCAGACCCAACTGCTGCTCCAGGCCAGCTGCGAGAGCGATGGAAACCCACAACAGCCCCACAGGACACGGCTGAGAGTGCAACTGTCCCAGTGAAACTCTGCCCTTCCCTGCTGGGTCCGTGGGATGGGGACTGGGGAAATGTCCTCGGCAGCCAGCCTGGCACATCCTACTGCTCCTTGCACAAGGGCACTGTGGCACAAATCATGAAATCCTAGAATGGTTTGGGTTGGAAGGAAACTTAAAACTCATTCCAACCTCTACCCCATGTTTCTCCAAGCCCTGTCCAACCTGGCCTTGGACACTTCCAGGGATGGGGCAGCCACAGCTGGTCTGGGCACCCTGTGCCAGGGCCTCACCACCCTCACAGGGAAGAATTTCCTCTCAGTATCCTCAAGCCCCTCTCCAGCTCTCTTGAAGCCCCTTTATTTCCTCTCAGTATCCCATCTAACCCTGCCTGCTGGCAGTGGGAAGCCATTCCAGGCCCTTGTTCCTCCCCATCCAGGTCCAAAGCCCCTCTCCAGTTCTCTTGAAGCCCCTTTAGGTGCTAGAAGGGGCTCTAAGGTCTCCCTGGAGCCTTCTCAACAGCCCCAGCTCTCCCAGTCTCATCTCCATGCCCAGCCTGCTAGAAAGAGCTCTAAGGTCTCCCTGGAGCCTTCCCAACAGCCCCAGCTCATCTCCATGCCCAGCCCAGACACGTTCAGTGACTCTGTGCCCCATCCCCACCCAGAGCACCCCAGAGCAGCTTTGCAGACCCTCCAGCATGCCAAGCCCAGAGTGGGCTCAGCCTGGGAGCCAGGGCTGCCAGAGGTCCCCTGTGCCACCCCAGAACTCAGCCCACGAGCACAATCCTCCCTCCCAGAGCACTTCCTCTCAGTATCCCATCTAACCCTGCCTGCTGGCAGTGGGAAGCCATTCCAGGCCCTTGTTCCTCCCCATCCAGGTCCAAAGCCCCTCTCCAGTTCTCTTGAAGCCCCTTTAGGTGCTAGAAGGGGCTCTAAGGTCTCCCTGGAGCCTTCTCAACAGCCCCAGCTCTCCCAGTCTCATCTCCATGCCCAGCCCAGACACGTTCAGTGACTCTGTGCCCCATCCCCACCCAGAGCACCCCAGAGCAGCTTTGCAGACCCTCCAGCATGCCAAGCCCAGAGTGGGCTCAGCCTGGGAGCCAGGGCTGCCAGAGGTCCCCTGTGCCACCCCAGAACTCAGCCCACGAGCACAATCCTCCCTCCCAGAGCACGACCTCAGCAGCACCACTCCCAAAGGCTCAGCCCTTCCCCACGGGCCACCAAGACCTTTCAAAGCCACCTCCCACAATCATTTCTTTGTTGGTTTTGCACCCCCAAGCACTGGTGAGTAGCAGCCCTGATGCCCAAAGTCACGGGGCTGCTGATTTGGTTTGATTTGCATGAAGGGACTGCTGACTGCATCCATGCCAAGGCAACCATCCCTTGTGTCGGGTCCCAAGCAGGCAATGTAGAGGCAGATGTTTCTCCTGCATTCTCCATCAGGGTTTAAATGTCTTAAGCCCCTGGGGAGGAGGCACCAGGCTCCCCAGGGGCTGCAGGGTCCAGCACTCATCTGGGGTGCAGAGGAGCTGGCGAGGTCAGGAGCTTTTGGGAAGGTGATGGTGGTCACCAGCTGCACTTGAGCAGCAGAAGGATAAAAAGCAAAAGATCTTAATTAGTCACTGGTATGGCAATGCTAATTACTGTGAGGGTGATGCCGTAGCAGAGCTCACTAGAAGGAGACATGGATGGAAAAAATCTGGCCAACACCAACAGGACCAGGCACGACCATGCTCCTGCCTCCACACTCCACCATCACTGCTCCAACCTGCCCGTGGCACTTCCAGCCTGGAAACAAAGCCACAAAGATTGTCACCCTGGCCATCTGCCTCTCTGTGAGGTGGACATGCCCACCCATCTTCACACATTCCCCAAAACCCACTTTGGTCCACAGCCACAGGCTCCTGCTCGGAGCACAATGCTGTACTACAGCTGGAAGTTCACTACCAGACACTGTTATTTCATTTAATAAAAGAAACAAAGGCCCAAATCTAGCACTGAGACACACTGTAAAAGCACAAAAAACAGAGATCAAGGCGCTGGGCATGGGAACCTGTCCCTTGGCCCCAAGATCTACAGCTGAGCAGGAGCCACCAAAGCCCACCAGGAGGCACAGACCATGGTCTGGCTGCCACTGAACCCCAACCCAACTCACTCTGAGCAAACAGGAGGAACTGGGACAAGATGCCACATGGCAAAGACGGGTTTAACTTCCTCTTCCCCTGCACTGCCTTGAAAACACGGTGTCTGCAAGCCAGCACATAAATAACATCAGCCACCACCACACTCCGCTATCCAGAGCCCACGCAGGGCACCACTGGAGCATCCCAGCTGCTGCAGCCAAAGCCAGCCTGGGCAGAGACACAAACTCATCCCCAGCATGACTCGGGGCTGCTGGGACCAGGGGATGCCCCCTGTGCCACAAAGGCTTTGCCATCAGCTGGGAGCTGACCCTGCTCCCCAGCTCAGCCCCAGCTTGTACCCACACGCATCCTGAGCCACATGCCAACGAGCCAGAGGGGTGAGAATCCAGCCCCAGCTCATCAGGCAGCTCAAATCCACCAGGACAGCTGGTTCTCAGCTGTTGCTGCTCACTCACAGGACACACATTCTTGTCCCAGGCACACAAATCCTGTCCTCCTGCTGCCCGGCACCGCCTGGGCCACGAGGTCTGCTGACCCCACAGACCTGGAGGATGGTTCCCACTGAGACAGATTCATCCAGAGCCCAGCCTGGCACACATCCTCCAGGAACAGCATCCTGTCCTCAAAAGAGGATTTTTTAAGGCCGAACTCTGTGTTTCAGCAAGGGGGGTTTAGGTGGTGGGGGGAGGTCCCCAAGCAGCTGAGCCCCTCTCTTCAAAAGCCAGAGGGATGATGATTTTGGGCAGCCCTGGGGATGTGGATGTTGCCCATCCCAGCAAAGCATGGATGATGCTCAGGAGAGCAATGGGAAACGCCAACATTTGGCACTTTCCAGAAGCACTGTTACATCCTGGGTCTGGCACACTCCAAAATCCCGTGCTGGAGAATCACTGACACATGGCCAAGGGCTTGCCATGGCTCCCAGGCACCTCACCAGAGGGATGGCAAAAAAGCCACTGGGATGCTCCTGCAGCACATAGGACATGAACCCCGAGGGCAGGTAAGAGCCATTGTGAGTGCAGGAATGTCCTGGATAAACACCAGTCACAATTCCTCTTGGAAAAAGGAAAATATTGGGGAAGAAAATCCAAGACAAGTTTTTTGTCAATACTCCCCATGCAAAGGTGGGATGAGAAAAAGTAAGGCATGAGTTTGTAGAAAGAAACGAAAATATTTAAATCACAATTTTTGCTGAAGGATAGGGATGTAAAAATGTATCAATAAAGAGTTGCCCAAATGGGTTGTTTGCCCAAAAGAGGAGGAGGAGGAGGAGGAAAAGGCTCTGCAGCTGTTGTTGCTTAGGGCAGTACTGAGGGCAGCCACTCAGTTCCAAAAGCAGAAACCTTGGGACCCTGTAGTGGTTCCTACAACAAAGGAGACCACCCTGTGACACATTCCCTCCAAGCCCAATAGAGGGGAGAACCCACCTCAGCAATGGGTAAAGGGCAGGGTTTAACCCAAAGCACACCCCAAGTTTATCCTCCATGAGCATCAGAGTTAGAGCAGCACACGCCTGGGAAGGGAAACTTCTCCCTCCCTCCCTCTTGGGAGGGAAACACGAAAAGCACTTCTGAAAGATCCCCTTCCTACAGGCTCTGCACCTTCATTTTCACCGACATGGATATGAACATTATCAGCATCATTAACTGTTACCCCAAAGCAGCAACAGCACAAAAACCCTGAAAAAATCAAATGGGAACAGATTTTTCTAGGATGAGCCAAGCTCAGCCCTGGTCCCAGCCTCACCACATCCATCCCCACCACATCCACCCCGGCCAGGCTGGCCTCTGGAGCAAAACAAACATTCAGGAAACAGCGAAGGGAGGAGAAGGAACTGGAGAGAGCCCCGGGGTGACACCTGGCCTGACACCAGCGCCTGGTACCTGCCTCACCTCTAACGCATCCAGCCCTGGCCAAAAGGATCCAGCACCAAGCAGGAAGGTGTTAAAAGTCCCCAGCACCAAGCTCCGAGGAACCACAATAAATAAGCTCTGAGTAAACACAGCGGCTGCTCCCCATTCGCCTTCCTGTTTGCTTTCGCAGATCCGGGCTGGGACGTCCACTTCCAGCTGCTGGCCCCATCCCGTCCGGAGCTCCGGCCGCCACTGGCACCCTCCACCCACACGGGGCACCGTGGGCACAACCCACAAAGGGGTTTATCCCCCGGGACAGGCACCGATCCTGCTGCCCCTTCCTTCCTGGTCTGTGTTTGTTTTGATTCCCAGCAGAGGAAATCCCAGCTCGCCCATTCGCCATCAGGGAGCCATGCCCCACTCTGTGCCTCAGTTTCCCCCTCTCTCTAGCACGGGAGCTCCTCATCACTCAGATTCTCCTCGCTCTCCCTCCCTGCCCGACCAGCCCTGGAAAAATAAATTCTAAAAAAATTAAAAAAAAATAAAAAAATAACTAAAGCAACGGGTCCTGATTTAAGGGCACTTCTGTGCTTTACCACGAACACAAAGGAGAGGGAAAAACAACAACTCACAGCGAGAATCTGTGTCAGGAGCAACAAGGGGGTCCGGGGCAACCCCCCCTGGCAGAGCAGCGCCGACCGTGGAGGCTGACAATAGATAAGGGTCTAAATTGGGCGCTGGGCTCCGGCCCCGGCTCTGTAAGGCGATCGGGGTGGGGGAGTGCCGAGCTGTTTATTTGGCTCCAAACTCCGCACCGACACTGCAGCGTCACCCGTGTTTAAAATAGGAAGGAACGAAAAGAAGGGGGGGGGGGAATAAAAAAATAAATAAAGAAATAAAAAGGGAGAAAAGTGCATGCACGCGTTGAACAATAACAACAAAATAATAATAATTTTTTAAAAAATCAAGAGAAAAAGAGCCGGGGGAGGGGGGGGGGGGAAAAAAAGGGGAACGGGACCGGAGACAGCGGCGGGAACGGAGGGGAACGGGACCGGAGACAGCGGCGGGAACGGAGCGGGAACCGGATCGGAGAGAGGGGCGGGAACGGAGGGGAACGGGACCGGAGAGAGGGGCGGGAACGGGCCGGGAACGGGACCGGAGAGAGGGGCGGGAACGGGGCGGGCCCGGGCCGAGAGGAGAGGAGAAGGGAGGGGAGGGGGGGGGGGGGGGGGGTAATAAAAGGAAACCCAGTTGGGCTGGCGAGGTTTAAAGCGACGCCTGCCTTAAAAAAAGAAGTTGCTAATTTTAACTCTCCAGTGGAAAGAGTGAGAGGTACTTACAGGAGACAGGGTGGCTGCGTCCTTCTCCGCGGCTGCTGCGCGCTGGCGGCCGGGAGGAAGCGCCGGCCGGAGCCGCCATCCCCGAGCGCTGCCCGGCCCCCGAGCCCCCGAGCCCCGATCCCTCTGCAGCTGAAGGGCAGAGGCAGATGCGGAGGCAGGAGGGGGCTGGTGAAGCCTGCGGGGGGAAGGGAGCGGCCGGAGGCGGCCAAAAGCGGCGGCCGGGCTCGCTCCCTCCGGCAGCCCCAGAGCCGGGGCCGGCCCGTGGCGAGCGGGCGCCGCAGGGACCCCCGGGCAGGCGTGAGCCAGCTGCTGGGTCAGATGACATTTCTGCGCGGACCAAGCTGGCTTTTCCCCAAGGGAAAAGGGCTTTGAAGACACGTTTTTATCCACCTCCCTCCTCCCGCCAGTGGTAAAATAGCGGATGAGCTCAGAACCCAAAGTGCAGGGCAGTGCCATGACCAGAGAAGGCCACCCGGCTCCACGGGGACTGGAAAGGTGACCTCCAACAGCTCAGCCACATTTCAGCTGCGGCAAACACGGCAGGAACCCGCTGCTTTACCAAATTCAGTATTCCA
Source organism: Passer montanus (assembly GCF_014805655.1). Classification (NCBI taxonomy): domain Eukaryota; kingdom Metazoa; phylum Chordata; class Aves; order Passeriformes; family Passeridae; genus Passer; species Passer montanus. Next base: position 775,565 of record NW_024362494.1, read on the forward strand.
CATCCAAAAGGGTCAAGAGTGGGGATTTGGTTTCAGTGTGCCCACTGGCTGGATTTTACAAGCTCTCCCTGGAGATCAGGAGGATCTTGCAAAGAGCAAGGTGCCAGGTGAGGTGGCACACTCACACCTCGAGCACAGTGGGAGCCTGGAAGTTGTGAACTCCAGTTGCCAATGAACCTTTAAAAGAACACAGGCAAGGCCTCAGACAGCAGAGGAACAGAGCTGGTGACCCAAGGGCTCTTCCCAAGCAGCTGGAAATCAGCCTCAGGATGCAAAATCTCACTGGGAGAGAAGCAGGATGGACACATGATTTACCGAGCGTGGCTGCAGCACAACGATGTGACCATCCTCAGGACACGAAAGAGTCGATTCAATTAAGGTCACAGGCCCTAGAAGAATCCACTGTCACAGAAGAAGCTTTGCCTGGTTCACCTCAAACGGGGCTGGCCTCAGACAAAATGCCTATTGATTGCAGGCAGCGATGCTGCACGGCCAGGACGCGAGGAAAGGACTTCGCTGGGATGCAACCGCCCGGTGCCGGCCGTCACACGCTTCCGAGGCTGGGTCGATACTGCTCCTCTAATTGCTCAGCTCCTGTCACTCGCACAGCGAAGGGGACGAGGCTTCAAGCAGTCCCCAGAGATGCTTTTTCCAAATCCTCCTCCCCGAGCGCACCGCTCGCCGAGCTGCTCCTTGGAGCGTGCAGTTCTGCTGTTGCGGCCATCACTGAACTGCTCCTCCTCGCTCAAAACTCTGTGCTGGCACCAGTGGTGGCACAAGGGCTTTGAGGGAGGGCACTGCCAACCCAAAACCCAAGAATTTGTGTGAAACTGGAAAACAAGGAGCCGTTGTCAGTGCTGGCAGAGTTGGGCAGATGAGGGGGAGAAGGCAGTGACCGAGAGATCCTGCCACCGCCCACCTGCATCCGGGCTGGGGCACGGAATGGGCACGGTCCAGGCTCCTGCCCTCCGTGCACACCCCACAGCAGACAGACCTACAGCCCCAACACTCCAGGTAATCACTCACCACACCAAAACACGTGCCCCTGAGGTAGTGTTCATCCCACAGCAGCCCCCAGAACACTCCCGGAGCACTCAGCTCAGCCACAGCGGGACAGACCCAGCCAAGCCCTCAAACCCTCCTGTGCCCTGGGCACATGGCTGGCACACACCAAGCACCACTGAGACACAGCAGGGCCCTGCTGCTGCACTTCCCTGACCCAGCCTGGGGAGCTGCTCTTGGTTTCTATTAGCAGATGAAGCCCTTGGTGCTGACCTTGCAGAGGACGCAGTGATGCTGCCCCCATCTCCCATCACCAGGCCTCCAAATAAATTACCTGCCCCCTCTCCAGCACTAGAAGTCATCACAACCCCACAAAAGTGCTCACTAAGCAGTCGTGACAGAGCCCCCTCCGTTCAGGAGCTAGGGGCATATTATTTTTAAAAATCTTTCCTTTTATTGATTTCACTCTCAGGTACAGAAGATGCATTTCATGAAACCATAGAGCCCTCATAAACCAGCCCGCAGTGGTGTCTGTACCACAACCTCACTGCAGACACAGGAGACACAAACATTTACTGTAAGAGCAAGAAACAGGCCAAGAAGGTTGAAAAGGAAGAAAACCTGGACATGAGGCCCTCTCCCAGCAGCACCTTATTTTAGAGGAATGCAAGGAACAAAATAACAGCAGGTTTGGCCACAAGTCTTGCCCACACAGAAGAAAACAGGGCAGGAAAACCCTCATTTGCACTGATACACGGGGCTGTGTTGCAAAACACCCAAAGAGCCCCAAATCAGTGCTGTGGCTACGGCTGGGAGCCATCAGAGCTGTGCCAGCTGGGGAAGTGAAGGAGAAGACGGGCACTGGAGAACAGCAGCAGCACCCACTGCTGGGCACCACCTCCCTGCCCTGCTCTGGGGCTCTGCTGCCCACCCCACACAGCAGGACCCCCTTTGCAGAGCAGGGGAGGGGTGCACGGTGCAGCAGGGTGCTCCCTGTGCCCTTCCTGCAGCAGACCTCACTGGCTCTGCTCAGCACCACTGTGGGAGCCTGAGACCCTTGAGCTGCACCCTCTGTGGGACCCTCTGCAGCTCCCAGCCTGCAGCAGGGGACACACCAAGCAAACCCACAGGGAAGGCAGGAACCCAGAGTTTGGGATTTCCCCCATACCTGCTATGCAGCCTCCTGCATCTTCTGCTCCTGGCAGGGATGAGCTGCAGCCACCGCTCCTCAATCCAACTGCAAAGACAAAGCAAGCAGCCGTCAGCCTGAGGGGACAGAGGCAAGGACAGGACTCCCCACGTGTCCCATCAGATGGAGGGAACAGCGAGGGGAGCCCAGCATCCCCTGCAGACCTGGCTGATGGTCCAGGGGCTGCAGGGTGCCCTCCTGCACTGTCCTGATCCTCAGCATCACTGGAAGGGCCATGCAGGCTGGGCAGGCACCTGCAGGGATCCAGGGAACCAGGAGCCCTGGGGCTACACAATGTGGAAAGCACCTCGGTGAGACCAGAGGGAAAGAAATTAAAAAGAGTTCAGCAATGAAACAAATCATAAACCAAAAGTTAACATTAACAACGGATGTGGACCAGGCTGACAGCGTGGCCAGCAGAAAGAATTACTCAAATTTTAGATGAACTTTGTGTTTTCTGGGAAGATTCTCAGGCATATCCCACAAGAAAAAGCACTGACCAGCTTGCTCAGACACTGTCCTAGGGAATGCATGCAGCACATGGGCCTGGTCCGAGGAGAATCTGCCATGGCCCAGAAGGGAATGCAGCTCCTAAACTCATCCCACTCACCACTGGGAGATGGGAGGAGACCCATGGGGCAAAGCCCAGCGGCTTCAGCTGGCCTTGTGCTGGTCATCTACTGGTGGTCACAAGCATGTGGCACTTGTGCAGAGCCCATCACCACAGCACACTGCCGTGAGGGGAACAGCGCTGAACAAAAGGGAAACTGAGGCACAGAGGCCAGCAGCCTCTCTTCAAACGCACCGCGAGCTCCCAAGCTGCAGCCTCACCCCCAGCACCTGCAACAGAGCGAGGAATTGTGCTCAGCTTTCCGGCATCCTCATCCTCCGCTCCAACCACAAACCAGCCTTCCTCCCCCGGCTGCCTCCCCTCCCACAGCCAGCTCATTTCCTGACATTACCAAATTCCCCCTGAACAAAGCTGGAGCGAGGAGCGCGTGGCTCCGGCCGGGGCTGCCCCTTCCTCTCGCTCCGGAGAGCGCAGGGATCAGCCCTGAACAGCCTCAAACCTCCCAGCACTCGGGCTGGAGTCCTGCAAACGGACCAGGCACGGGGATCCCCTCACCAGGACAGACAGAGGAGTCTGTCTTCCACAACGGGGAGCAGCAGGGACAAGGATGGGGGTCCAGCTACTGCCACGCTCGCACCCATTAAGCCCAGACCAACCTGTCACCCTCCCAGGACCACTCCTTTATCCCCCTGAATAAAACAGAGTCCTGCAGAATGACTGACCTCTTGGGGACAGGGACACCCACAGAAGAAGCACCACGCTCCCAGCCAGGACGAGGGAAGTGGTGTTTAATGCAAAGGGTCCCTCAGAGGGCTCCTGAACCTCCTCTCGGTGTCCCAGCAGCTCCCACTGGTCCAGCACTGCAGAGCTTTGCAATGCTGGTGACAAAGCCACGTGGGGACTGGGGACCACAGGCTCCTGAACCTCCTCTCGGTGTCCCAGCAGCTCCCACTGGTCCAGCACTGCAGAGCTTTGCAGAACTGGTGACAGAGCCACGTGGGGACTGGGGACCACAGGCTCCTGAACCTCCTCTCGGTGTCCCAGCAGCTCCCACTGGTCCAGCACTGCAGAGCTTTGCAATGCTGGTGACAAAGCCACGTGGGGACTGGGGACCACAGGCTCCTGAACCTCCTCTCGGTGTCCCAGCAGCTCCCACTGGTCCAGCACTGCAGAGCTTTGCAGAACTGGTGACAGAGCCACGTGGGGACCGGGGACCACAGGCAAGGCTGAGAGGAGGATGTGGCCGAGGTCTGCGCCCAGGCTGGCTCTGCTTTGGGGGACTGGGGTCAGCTCTACAGCCCACTAGGATGCAGTGGGGGATGTGTGGCCAGGCAAGACCTCAGATGTCTGTGCAGAGTTGTTTCCTCTCAGTGGGAGATGCTGCTAGACACACCAGGAATGCCCAGGATGCCCACGGTGCCACGGGACAGCCACACAGTCACCACTCACAGATTCTTGCACTGACAGAACTGCCCATGACTAGTGGTGGGCAGCAGCCACATCCCTGGCTCCCACAGCCCACCAGGCCATCAGGACAGTGACTTCTGGACAATAGCTGACCCCACAGAGCCCCTGGCTGTGCCACAGTCCCCAGATGGTGACAACTAACAGCAGTGCCTTGCCAACCCAATCTGGCAGACGAGCTGCCCTTGTCAGACCAAGGTGGGGAACTCCAGGGGGAGCAGGGTTGGTTTGGGGGTCTTCAGCCTGCAGGCAGTTCTGACATTACAGGGTTGCAGCCCAGTGTCACCTGAGACAGGGACAAACAGCACATGTGGGGTGACAGTTCTGGGACCCTGACCCTCTCCAGCCCAGCAGCCCCAGGGCTGCTTCACACCCTGCCCAAGCTGCAGAATCCGCTGCCCTTTGGACCTGGTGGGACTTCCAGCACCAGCAAACCCCAGTGAACCCCCAAGCCCCCATTTTGCAACATTTTGAGCTGGTACAAAGGAGCAAAGCCCCCACTCACTGGCACTGCCAGCTCCCTTGCCTGTCCATGCTCGTCCTTTGCCCCGCCAAGCGAGTGTCCTGGCACTGCTCCCAGAACCTCTGGAGGATTTCCAAAGGTGACCAATCGACCTGCACAGTGAGAACAGGCCCTGCTGAGTGGGCTGGGGCTGGGTCAGGCCACTGGCCACTCCCAGGGCTCCTGGGCAGGTCCCAGCTCTCACCCCACCACACACGTGCCTTCGAAACCTTCTCGTTGTAAACAGAGAAATGCTGCCCAGGGAAGGGGGAAAGGAACGTGCTTTCAAAATGTTATTTTATGAGCTGAGGGGAAAAACACATAGGAAAGGGATGGAGGTGGCAAAGGCAAGTGAATTCCCCTTTCTGAGTGAAAAAGGGGTAAAGACAAGACAATCTTTATGTCCAGCTTTGGGGCAAAAATGCTGAGCAGGTGCTAACACTGTTCTTATTTGAAAACCAAAGCTTTGGCTTCACCAGCAACCAACCAAAATTCCTGAGGGCAGGAGAACTAGGGGAACCTCTTGGGATCCCCATTTTTAACTGATGCAGTTAGGCTGGCACAACCTGCCATGCAAAGGCAGCAGGGAGCTGCTCCAACCTGCCCCTAAGGATCCTGGAGGATGTGAAGGAATGGCTTTTGGTGACTTCCTTGGATATCTACTCACCTGATGCTCAACAGCTCCTGTGCCACAGCCAGTCTTTGCTTACACCCTCAAACACATATGTATTCCCACATATATAACTCCCCAATATATATATATATATATTCCCATACACATAGCTCTCTCAAAATATACATATTCCCATATGTGTAACCCACCAAACAGATATATAAATATATATATATAAATATATTCCCACATGTACAGATAAACCCCCAAATACATATTTATTCCCATGTCTGCCTCTCAAAATACACATATTCCCATATATGTAACCCACCTATATATATATATTCCCATACATGTAACCCACCAAATAGATATATAAATATATATAAATATATTCCCACATGTACAGATACCCAAATACATATTTATTCCCATGTCTGTAAACCCCAAATACATACAACCCTGCCTACATCACATATACATAAAACAGCCCCAAATAAATAACCCATGGCCAGTGCCATGGGGACTTCCAAGCACACAGCTGGAAAGGCCAGGGGAGATGGATGGGCAGAATAAGCAGTTTTGGGGCTGGAGGGGCCAAGAGGGAGGCGCAGATTGCGGAGGGGAAGAGCCCTGACCGCAATCTCTCCTTCCCCTTTTTTCATGTTTCCTCTAGCAACGGGCTCAGGGCTGCAAACACTTGGATGCCAAACCCGAACTTCCTCACCTTGGGCTCCCAACCCAGCCCGCTGCTCCTCTGCCAGGTGCTCAGGGACTGCCACCCCAATCTAGGGAGACCCCAGACCCCATTTCCCAGAGCTGTGCCATGTCAGTCTCAGGGAGTGCCAACAACAGCAAGGAGCAGACAAAATAAAACTTAAAAAAAAGAAAGAAAGAAAGAAAGAAAGAAAGAAAGAAAGAAAGAAAGAAAGAAAGAAAGAAAGAAAGAAAGAAAGAAAGAAAGAAAGAAAGAAAGAAAGAAAGAAAGAAAGAAAGAAAGAAAGAAAGAAAGAAAGAAAGAAAGAAAGAAAGAAAGAAAGAAAGAAAGAAAGAAAGAAAGAAAGAAAGAAAGAAAGAAAGAAAGAAAGAAAGAAAGAAAGAAAGAAAGAAAGAAAGAAAGAAAGAAAGAAAGAAAGAAAGAAAGAAAGAGAAAAAGAAAAAAGGAAAAAAAAGTACTTTAAAGAAAGAAAGAAAGAAAGAAAGAAAGAAAGAAAGAAACAGAAAGAAAGAAAGAAAGAAAGAAAGAAAGAAAGAAAGAAAGAAAGAAAGAAAGAAAGAGAAAAAGAAAAAAGGAAAAAAAAGTACTTTCTCCATTTTTCTCCATTTCCCCAGTCCACGAAACTAAAGCATCTCAGCCATGGCCCAGCCTCCAGTTTGCACCAGCCACTGGGAATATCCCCAAGGTTTAATTAGACCTGTTCAGCCTTTTCCAGCTGGGTTTCCTCTGGCTTAACACCAAGAGGTGGGAAGGAACAAACTGGGAGGGATGTCACTCCAAGCAGGAGCACCAGGCAGGACAGGCTGGCAGTTAAACACAGCGAGGAGCCCCAATTCCAAACCATGCAGTGGTGCCAGCGTCCCAGCAGCACAGCACCAGGGCTGTGCAAAGGGGGACAGGAGGAGAAAATCCATCTCCAGAGGCACGGGAGGCTCAGCTGCCCAGCACAACAGAGGTGAGAAGTGACCAGGAAGGATGGCACAAGCCAGCTGTGCCAGGGGCACGTGCAGAGCGTGACCACTGAGCTCCTCCAAACCCCGCAGAGGGGTGGCATGAAGGCACCCCAGATCAAAGCAGGGTGGGGGCTCACACCCCTGCCCCACCAGGGCACCCTGCACGGCACCAAATGCAGCCCTGGGTCCGGGCAGGGCTCTCCAGGAGCAGCCCTGTGGCACAGCTGTCGCTGCAAGTGCTGGCAGTTAAACACAGCGAGGAGCCCCAATTCCAAACCATGCAGTGGTGCCAGCGTCCCAGCAGCACAGCACCAGGGCTGTGCAAAGGGGGACAGGAGGAGAAAATCCATCTCCAGAGGCACGGGAGGCTCAGCTGCCCAGCACGACAGCACACCAGGAAGGATGGCACAAGCCAGCTGTGCCAGGGGCACGTGCAGAGCGTGACCACTGAGCTCCTCCAAACCCCGCAGAGGGGTGGCATGAAGGCACCCCAGATCAAAGCAGGGTGGGGGCTCACACCCCTGCCCCACCAGGGCACCCTGCACGGCACCAAATGCAGCCCTGGGTCCGGGCAGGGCTCTCCAGGAGCAGCCCTGTGGCACAGCTGTCGCTGCAAGTGTTGCAACAGCGGCTGCTGGCCCTGCAAGGACCACGGGGACATGAGGGGGCGTCGGGAGGGGGGGTGGCACAAGTGCAACCGTTGGAGCCACCGAGTTTCACTCTCGCTGGCTGAGTTCCCCTTGGGCAGCAGAGATGCAGAAGTGAAACCTGCAGCTGGATGGCCGTGGGGGCGGCCCGAGGGCCGGGGAGGGGAGCAGCACCCAGAGCAGAGCCACGCAGCACCACACCAGTGGCCAAAGGCTGCCAGGGGACCAGGGCAAGCAGAAGGAGATCAGAGGCAGGCAGGGGTTTCCTCTGGTTCACAGAGCCCATCTTGCTCCTGCCCTCTCTGCACAGCTGGGCCACCCAGCTCCTCGCAGCTGGCACATCTGGTGGGAGCAGAAATACCCCCAGGCGTGCAGGTACCCACAGCTGGGCAGGCTCCACGAGCCCGTCCAGGGGCTGACACTGCTGAAGGACACTGCAATGCCAGTCCACTGGGCAAGGGCTGGTCAGCAGGACCATAAGTGGCTGCACAGTGTGGTCCCAGCACCAGCAGCACCTCGTAACGCAGGGAAACTGAGGCACAGAGAGGTGAAGTGAACCACAGAACTGGACACACAAGTGTCACCCAAATCCCAGTTTCCTCCCCCTGTGCAATCCACTCACCTCCTTCCTTGTCCCAACCTGCTGACACAGCAGCACAAGGAAGACCCTAAAACTGACCCCAGAACTCCCAAGGACATCGTGGGGGCTCCTGTAAGAGCACAGGGATACCAAGATGTGGGTGCCCCGTACCCCAAGCACCCAGTGCTTGCCCTCACCCTGGTGACAGTGACAATACTTCAGGCCACATTGCCACCTGCTGGCACCAGCCCTGGGGGCTGACAGCGCTGGCACCTTCCTTGATGGGGACAGCAAGTGGCTCTGGGTACAACACTGCCATATCCAACTGCAGCAGCCACTCCTCACTCTCCTGAACTCCTTTTATCCAACTTCATGGCAACCTGGGACAGTGCATGTGCAACCCAGACCCAGGCTAGAGGTGCCCAGAGGGGCTGTGGGTGCCCCCACCCTGCTCACACACCCCATACTCCCTGGAGCACCAGTGAAAGTGCTGCTCCAGGAGACTTCACAGCAGCAGGGAGAGCTGCTCCAGATCTGCACTTCCAGCTCCTGCTGCCATTTCCAAGGCAGAGGTAAAGCAGAGATGGCACCATCAACTGTTTTTCCCCCCAGACTCCCTGCAAACCTTCCTGATGCCCCAACAACCTCTCCTATCCGCTGCTGCCTCTCCCCAGCAGCCACAGATCCAATTCCCACCTCTCAGGCCATTCTCTCCCTCCTGTCCCACGGGGGGACAGAGGGGACAGATCCTCTGTCACAGCTCACCCAGCCACGCACGTCTCCCATCCACACAAACCCCACACGAGGCACGGGGGAGTGGAAATGCCACCTGCACACACGCTGACATAGCCCAGCAATTCATCCCTGCCACTCCATGGTCACTGACTGACACAGCCCCACCATGGCTTACACAACCAGAGCTGCAGGAAAACCATCGAGAGCCACTGTCCCCAGAGGGCAGCAGGTCTGGCAGGCCCTGGCAGGGGCACGGGGAGCAGGGGGGTGATGTTGGAAGGGACCCCAGCCACAATCTCATCCCAGCACCCCTGTGCATCCATCAGCACCTCGTCACAGGCAGGGCTCATGTGATGCCCAGCACGGGCAAAGCACACGGAGCCCTGGCAAGCAGGTGCCAGCTCCTCTCACCTCCTGCTTTGGGAAGGATCCTGCACGGGGCAGGTCTCCAAGGACCCCATGGGAGCTGCCCCAGGCAGACACAGCACTTCTCCCTCCCAGAACATGAGAACCTGGCTCTGGTGTCTCCACCCTCGCTGGTGTGGAGGCCAGCTCAGCCCCAGCCCCAGCTCTGGCTCTGCCAGCCAGGTCCAAACTCCAGGGCCACGGGGTGAGGTGTGGCCCGGCAGCGTGTGCTGAGCCAGGCGGGGGAGACAGTCACCATCACCAGGAGCAAAGCCCAGGCCATGACGGCCTTGCTCTGCCATCACCTGAGCCAGGAAGCACCAACCCTGGGGACCTTCTTCATTGCCACAGCCTTGGCAGGTGGCTCAGGGCACCCCCGGTCACCTGGCCTGGCCTCTCCCCATGGAAACCAAACAAACATGATCACCCGTGTCCAAAACATGATCATCTGGGTCCAAAACATGATCATCCGTGTCCAAAACATGATCATCTGGGTCCAAAACATGATCACCTATGTCCAAAACATGATCACCTGGGTCCAAAACATGATCACCTATGTCCAAAACATGATCATCTGGGTCCAAAACATGATCATCTGGGTCCAAAACATGATCACCCGTGTCCCAAACATGATCACCTCTGTCCAAAACATGATCACCTATCTCCAAAACATGATTACTCATGTCCAAAACATGATCACCCATGTCCAAAACATGATCACCTCTGTCAAAAACATGATCACCTGGGTCCAAAACATGATCACTCATGTCCAAAACATGATCACCCATGTCCAAAACATGATCATCTGGGTCCAAAACATGATCATCTGGGTCCAAAACATGATCACCCATGTCCAAAACATGATCACCTGGGTCCAAAACATGATCACCCGTGTCCAAAACATGATCACCCATGTCCAGAACTTCCAGCCCATCCACCTCCCTGCTCTGACAGATGGGAGCAGGTCCTAAGACACCTCTCAGCTGCAACTGGGTGACATGCTGGGCTGGCAGAGGGCTTCACCAGCCTGGGCTGCCAGATGATCCCCCAAAATCCCTTCCACCAGCACTGCAAAGGCAGAAGGAGGAGGTGGGCATGTGAGGTAGGGGGACCAGCTGCTGTCCCCCATCCCAACCCAGCCCTGCAGCCTTGCTGGAAGCTGAGAGCTTTTTTTAAACCTGTTTGTAAGGGCAACTTACAGACTAAAGAGAGCTCCTTGTGGGGAGGGGAGGAGAGGAGAGGAGAGGAGAGGAGAGGAGAGGAGAGGAGAGGGGCTGCTGTCAAACACCAGCACTGGGAGGCTCACACTTCACCCTGGGCTGTGCTGCAGCCCCTCTGGTGTGTCCAGAGTGGAGCCAGCCATGGGCAGGGCTGCTGCACCCTTCAACAGCCCCTCCTGCACCCAGCCCTGGGCAGCAGCAGCATCAGAAAAACCCCTGTGAGCAGCTGGAAAATCACCTGGCACAGGCATGATCTGAGCCAGAGCCAGGGCTGCTCGGCCTTGGGAAGCAAAAAGGGTGTTCACCCCCCAGGCTGTGCAAACCCTGACCCCGCACACACACTGGAGTCCCGTGGCTGAGCAGGGCTCCTGGCTGGCTGCAAAGGCAGGGATGCATCCACAAAAGCAGGTGGCACATCCTGATGGAGCAAGGCTTTGCCACCCAGCTGCCTCAGGGAAAAACCCTGAGCCAGGGAAAAAAATCATCCTTGGGGTCACCCAAATGTACCAGGTCAAGCCCCAGCTCCCTTCACATCCTTGGCAAATCTCTGTGGGGAGGGTGCCTACTCCCCAAACTTCAGATCCACTATTTTAAAAAAATTTAAAAACACAAAAAACACCCCAAAACAACAACAAAAAAAAAGATTTAAAATATTTCAACCCAGCGAGGTGCAGAGAAACACACATTCGGTGCCGTCGTCAGCAACTCCTACACCACCCCCCACGTACACCACTGCAAGGGGGGAGCACAAGGGGGTTCACAGGCACCCACAGAGAAAAAAGAAGATTTCTGCCTAATTTGGTTAATCAGTCAACCGAAGAGCAGGAATCCATAGGAGACTGGCCTGGGCTCCCCAAACAGCTCAGTCTACTCCATGGCCAGTGCAAGCATCACCTCCCCCTGACAGAACCTGACTGTGATCCTTGGGAAGTTCCAAATCCCAAATGCTGCTCCCGGTTTGAACGTACAACGGCAAATGAAAAAAAAAAAAAAAAAGAAAAAGAAAAGAAAAAAAAGGGGTTTATCAAGTCTTAGCCTCACCAGAAAAACTCGTAGTGCTGTCAAAGGGGACCATGGACCTCAGAATCCTCTGTGATTCTTCTCCTCAAAATAATTCAGTGGTTAAAGTAAAAATCAGAGGGAAGGGAAGGGAAGGGAAGGGAAGGGAAGCAGCTCACTGGCCCAGAAGCCAATTACAACAAATGGAAAGTGTTTTGCTTTTTAATCTCATGATTTTTTTAGCTAATCTCTCCTTTGGACAGGGACGATCAGCTCAGCAGCAGGATGCTGCCAGGGGGATACAGCACGTGTGGAGTCCCAGCTGGAATGGAAACTCAAGTCCTTGCTCTCCAATGCTGTCCTTTTGGGCTGGATTTATCCTGGTTTTGGATCAGAACAACTGTACAGGGGCAGAGAAACGACAGCAAAATTTTGGGAAACTTCTGAATAGGGGATTTTGCTGTGTTTCTGTATCTTCTGAAGAGGGGAGTTTTCTCTTTTCAAAATACTTTTTTCACTTTGAGTTTTTCGCCACTTTGCACAGGAGGATTTGGAGGTGGGAAAACCCTCCCCAGCTGCTGCAGAGCCTTCTGCTTCTGGGGGCTTTGCCCTCCTCAGAGGGAAAGCCAAGTCCTACTCCTCACCTGCCCAGAGATTGTGTAATCACAGAATTACAGAATCATTTCAGCTGGAAAAGACCTTTAAGGTCAAGAAGATGATCCTTTTCCTGCAGCAAAAGAAGTTCCATTCTGGGGAAGTTGATAAAAATGAGAAGTTTTAGAACTGAAAAGGACCACACACACCCAAAAATGCCTTTGTTTCCTTCTCCAGTCCTGGGCAAGACCTCAACAAGATCCAGCAGAAGGGGAAAACCAGACCCAGCAGTCCAGGACAGCACACCGGAGCTGGGAACCAGCTGGAACCTTTTCACCCACCCAGACTCTCCCAAGCACGTGGAGAGCCAGAGGAGGGAGGAGGCCATTGGATGCCATCCCCAGAGCCCATAAATTACAGCAGGGAACAGACTTGCATTTGCCCTATTTCTTATCTGCTTGGAAATTGCTCTGCTTTCCCAGCTGCAAAGGCAGCTCTCTGTTCCCAAGAATTTCAGCAAAGCCATGACCTCTTTCCAGGATCGTACAGTATATGGTGGCGGGGAGCCAGAGCTAATTATAGGCACAGGAAAAGGGGAGAGAGGCATTTGGAAAAGCTCTACCTTCCCAGCCACGGGGAGCAGGGTAGCACAGCCACAGCCAAGCCCCAGACAGGAGCACCCCAAAGGGCTGCAAAACCCAGCAAGAAGAGAGAATCCCAGGGATCCAGTCCTCCTGGACTCCACTAGCCTCAGGTTCTGGGAAAATATGGAAAGATGATGGAAAGATGAAAGGCAGCATAAACCTCATCTCACAATACTTCACAGTTCCAAGGTGCTCTGGTGGAGAGGGGAACCCCCTCAGGGGGAAAAGGGACCCCCGATGCCCTGACAGAGGTACAGCAGCACCCCAGCCCCAGCCAGAACCAGTCTGTCATCCCACACCCCAAATCTGAGTGGCCTGGGTACCCCGCAGAGACCCCATCTCCAGAAGGTGAACGATGCCATGAGCCCCTCACTGTGCCCTCGTGCCCCAGCACTGCCCAAAAGCACGACCTGCAGAGACGCTCCCCAGTCCAGAGGCAAATAAATGTGCATGAATTTACACCTCGGGCAAAGCCACGTGCAGGCTTAGAGACAAGTTCATTGTCACTCGCTGAGCAATGTCACAGGAGCCACCTCCCTGCCTCGACCCACTGCAGAAGTGGACAAGGACATGGTGACACATGTGCCCACGAGACCTTCCAGCAGGGAGGAGGGCAGGCAGGGAAGTACAAAACAGGCAGCAACTCTTTTAACCACCGGGCTCCTCTTCAGAGCCTCATTTCTGCACGAAACAAAAACCGGGGAAGGTAAAAAATCCCACCTAATGTTTTCTTTGAGGAAGGAAAAAGAAAAGGCAGGAACCTTCTCGCTCGCCGCAATGGGTTTTCATTTTCCACCAAATTAACTCGAGCCTCGGCTCTGGCTGCTGGCAGATCCCCTCCTGCCTGCTCGCTGCCTGTGTGCCTGCGCTTGTGGGAATGTGTGGGTGTGTGGGTTTTGTTTTGCTTTCTGCACAGGCTCTGCAGACCATCTCCTGCACGGCTCAGCCCAGCTCCGTGGTCCAGCAGGGTGGGCATCCCCCCTCTCCAGCTACAGCCTCGTGCAGGGCTGCTCTCCCCCTCCAAGAACTTCCAGAAACATGGCCTGCAGGTATCGCAGCCCTCGGGGTGCTGCAGAGCTGCTGCCATTGCCAGTCACTCCGAGAAGGGCCCTGTGTGGAGGGGAGGGTGCCCTGGTGGGTGCTGCGAAGTGCTGGCATGGCTGTGCCCCCTGGGACAGGGGACTGGCACCAAGCAGGGCACCAGCGCAGCCTGCCAGCAGGAGAGCACCTCTCACTAAAGGAAGGAATCTGCCTGCCCATGCTGGGTCCAACTGATGACCTTTTCCAACGCTCCCATGGCAGTGGGAAGGGGGATCAGGGGATCAGTGCACACCCTGCTCCTGGTGAGACCCTTGGGATCACCTCCTGCTTCCTGGGTAGCAACCCCAGCTAAAACCCTGCCCTTGGTGCCCGGCCCCAGTGCTGGAGGTGCTCCCAGAAACGCTCTGAAGACTGACCAAGCCTTGGTACAAACCAAAACCAGCACTTTCTACATGACACTCCCCCTCCCCAGCTCCAACACTTCCCATCAAGGAACGGATGGGAAGGCAAACAGAAACAACTTCCCCACAGCACCCACCCCACCCCAGCAGCAGGACAGAGCACACAATCCCATCCCCACGGAGCCGAGCCCACCTCGCTGGTGCTGCTGGCACGTCCTGGTGGAGCACGTGGCCTTGGCAGGAGGACCAAAGCAGCCCCTTCCCTTCCCACCCAGCTCGGCGGGCGCCGCCACGCACGGCTCAGCCCTAACGGGATAACAAGCTCACAATGAGATCCTAATGAAGGATTAGCCAAATGCAGTTTAAAGAGATTAAGGCTGGGTGCAGCACTGAAACTTTTTTATTTATTTTTTTTTTTTTCCCCAGCAGAGGTGAGACACAGATTACAGCCAACAAGGATGGAGCTGGCGTTCGCCGCTGGCTCCGGCGACTCGCGATGGTTTTCGCATCGCGTTCGTGCAAAGAGGGGCCAGGGCTGTAAAAAGCATGGAGGAACACACAAAAAATGGCTCGTGGCGCCTGCAAGCCCTGCCCAAGGCGCTTCACAGCCAGCCAGAGGCTTCCTTCATCTCTCCCCTCCCACATCAGTCCCTTCCCATCTGCATCCCAGCTGCGCCCGATGCTCTCAGTCCGTTCCTAATGACTGTTGATGTTATCCGCCCAAGCCGGAGCCTTCCAAGGAGCCCCAGGGAAGCAGGTACTCAGCTCTCATTCAGGGAAAGTTATTAATAGTAATTTCTTGGCTCTACACAAACAGAGCAAGAAGTCAGCCCTGGCCTGGGAGAGCTTGGCGTGACTGCCAGCCCCACGTGCTCCCAAAGGTCAGGAGTCTGGTTCGCCCCCAAATCAAACGAGGATGTTTAAAATAGAAGGCAACACATCTGGGGTTGCTTTTTGGCTTGTTTTGACCACTCGTATTTTTTTCTTCAACCACCAACACCACACATTTTCTCCTCCTGAGAAAGGGCAACGTGACTGTCGCCCCATCACGGGCACCCAGGAGTGGGAATTTGCCAAACCAGCCCCAGGAGTGCTAATGCCCAGGGGGAAATGGGTGAGCAAGGCTGGTGCTGGGGGACAGCCTTGTCCCATGAGCAGGGGGGCAATGCTCCAACCCACCCCCTCATTTCAGCCAAAAGCCACGCGACAAGAGGGAGGTGGGGAGCTGAGAAACATCCCTGTTGAGAGACTACAAAACAAATCAAATGAAGATGTTTGGAGCAGATCCAGATGTTTATTAGTGACGCACATGGAGGTATAAATAATTATCCGGTAGGAATTTTGTTCACAGGCAGCTCTCCCTTATCTAATCAGATCTCAGTGCGACATGGCCCCGGCCTCCCCTGCTTAAAAAGTCTTGAGAAAACCAGATGCAAAATAAAAAAACCTCACTAGGGGCACCAATTTAATCCCATTAATCACTGGATACTGGGAGCAGAGCTGCCAGCACTCAGATCTCATCCAGGCACAGCTTAAGGGAGGATTTTTTTCCTCCAGCAGGAGCACTGGCAGAGGGTCAGATCCTGCACGAGGGTGCAGGGAAGGGCCAGGAGCTGAACCCTCACACCCTGCCCCATGTCCAGCACCAGGCATGGGTAAAGTGACATCTGTGGGGACAGGAGCCACCGTGGCATTGGCTGGGCCCCTCCACACCAGTGCAAGGAGCTGCACAAGCTCTCGCCTGTAAGAAACCAACTGCTTAAAATACACTGGCCAACAAACCACTCCCTGTCCGGCTGCGTGGTACAGAGCGGCCTCTCCAGCGCCCGGACACTGCAATTACCTAAAAATAAATGGACCACAAACCTCGAGAGGCCAAATGGCTGAGGGGGATGAGGAGAGCAGGGAAAGTGCCCCAGCAGCACCGAGCCTGGCTGGAGGGACCAGCAGCCATGAGCACCACCACGAAGCCCAAGGCAAAGGGTTCACATGCAACCAAAAAACAGGTAGCAAAAAAAAGGCTTTAATTGCTCAAAAGCACCACCTGAGCTGATTTTTCCTGGCCCTTAGCATCACCTAGCCCATGGGAGGTGCCGGCCCACTGAGCTGCACCACCACCCCCAGCATCAGCAGCCCCTCACCCTGCCAACCCCCCCAGCACTGGAAATGCCAGCATTTCCGATGGTTTTCCAAAAATTTAACCAACCCAACCCACCACAGCAGAGGCTGCAGAGGGTTTTGCAGTGGCCAGAGAGGAGCAGTGTTGGAAACTTACTGTAGGAAATTGGCCGCTCGGCTCCAGCTCCTTGTCCCTACTGGTGGGAAAGTCTATAAATCTCTAATAAAGAAAAAAAAAATCCCCTCCCATTTTATTCCTTCTCTCTCCCCCCTTCCAAAGGATTGCGAAACTGAGAGGGCAGCCAGGGCTTGGATTCGCAGCATTTCTGAGTTCCTACAGAGTCTGGGCTCCCTGCCACCAGCAACAGCGGCTCTGGGGGTGTGGAAAAAGGGAGGAAAAAAAAATGAAAAGAAGAAGAGGAGTAAAAAAAATATATTAAAAAAAAGTCCTGTTTATTTTGGGGGATGAGAGAGAAAGCTGGCACTGCACAAAGCGGGGTGGAGGGGGAGCAGGGCTCTGGCACTCCTGCAGGCACCACGCGTTTGGGAATCAAAAGGGCTTGGTTAAAACACCTCAGTATTGGGTGGGAATCCTGAGCTTGCAGAGGATGCTCCTTCCCAGAGTGTACATGGGCAACAAGGAGTCTCACACAGAGGAAGGCAGCACCTCCCAGAGCAGCTGGACCCCCTCGAGGGCACCCATGGGTGCCAGGGGCAGCTCTGCCCTGGCCTGGCCTGACGCGGCCCCGGGTGCTGTGAGGGGAATTACTGAAGACAGGCTGGAAGAAAAGCCTGCTCCAGCCGTGACCCAGATTCCCCTCCAGCCTGATCCCTCACTGAAGTCATAATCCTTGGAGGGCTTCTGGTCTTTTTTTTTTTTTAAATACATCCCTGAGCGTTGCCATGGTGACGAGGGGGATGCTATAATTTCAGCATTATAGACTTCAGCGCGAGAACAGGAGGGAGAAGGTGGTGGAAATGTGGATGAGCTGCTCTGGTAATGCATTTTTAGGGAAAAAAAAAGAATTAAAAAAAAAGAAAGAACCAAGGCAGCACCTTTGCTTGGGCAGCAGAGGCTGGAGGAGCAGTGCCATGTCACAGCTGAAAGGATGCAGGGGATCATGGAATCATGGCATGGTTTGGGTTGGAAAGGACCATAAAGATGCTCTCATTCCAACCCCTGCCATGGGCAGGGACACCTTCCACTAGACCAGGTCGCTCCAAGCCCTGTCCAACCTGGTCTTTGGAACTTCCAGGGATGGGGCAACCTGGGCAACTTCTGCCTTACCACCCTCAGAGGGAGGAAATTCTTCCCCATAGCCCACCTAACCCTGCCTTCTGTCAGTGTGAAGCCATTCCCTCCTCGTCCTGTCACTCCAGGCCCTTGTCCAAAGTCATCTCCAACTCTCTTGGAGCCCTTTAGGCACTGGAAAGGGCTCTAAGGTTTACCTGGAGCCTTCTCTTCCCTGGAATGGGGACCTGCTCCTGTGCCTCAGCCAGAGTACCCACTCTGGGGCATGGCTGGTGCAGCAGCTCCCCTGGGCAGGGGCACTCCAGACCCTGCAGGGCTTTGGGGGATGCAGCCTGCCACCCTGCCAGCACACAGCCACAAGTCCTAAATCCCTCCCAAAAACCTTGTGGAACCCCAAGGTGCCCCTGAGCAGGACCTCCCTGTTTTGGGGTGGCCTTAGCCCAACCCTCCACAGCTCACCACACAGCCAATGCCAAAACTTTGCAAAGAAGCAGCTCCAAAAGAGCTGCCCCTCACTTTTCACCTCTATTTCCTGCCACCTTTCCTTTCCACCCCTAAATCCCTCCCAAAAACCTTGTGGAACCCCAAGGTGCCCCTGAGCAGGACACTCTGTTTTGGGGTGGCCTTAGCCCAGGTCAGCACACAGCCAATGCCAAAACTTTGCAAAGAAGCAGCTCCAAAAGAGCTGCCCCTCACTTTTTACCTCTATTTCTTATCACCTTTCCTTTCCACCTGCAGGTCCCCAAGGTATCCCATTGCGAGCAGCATGTGGGAGACCCTGTGCTCCTGTCCAGCTCTCTGCTGGAATAAAACCCACCATTGTCCATGTTTTTGCAAGGACATGATGTTCTTAACATCACACCACCTTGGTTCAGCCCTGGAGAGCCCCTGGGCTGATGTCTGTGAGTTTTCAGGCTGCTTAAGTGACCTGTGACCCCACAGGAGGGATGAAGCAGGAACCCGATGGCTTCAGCCCCTCCAGACCCCAGGGAGCTCAAGCTCTCCTGTGGCACAGAAATAGCAAAACTGTACAAAGAGAAGCCAAGCCAGTTTTAGCCACGTTTCCACCCCGCTCGCAGCCTTCCCGCCCCGCTGCCGGGCACTGAACCGGCACCTGCTGTGACGAAAAATTTCCGAAAGACGCGCAAATAAAAATAAGATCACACACAAACACCTCTGCCCAAACCCAGACCAACGGCCCATGACCCCATCACAAGAGAGACGGGCTGCCAGGGACTCACGGGGTCCCAAAGGAAGCCAGGTTGTCCCTGGGGATGCCACGTCCACACCACGCACAAGTGGGGAGGTGAGAAAAAGCTCTGGTCTGGTGTGCAGCACTCGGCACTGCATCCTCTGGCCAGGCAGCCTGCACCCCTCAGCCTCTCTGAGGGGTGGGAGAGGGGTCCTGACCACAAAATCCAGGTGGTCAGTGTCAGGGGCACTGAGATATCACTGTCTCATCCTGCACTGGAGCTCTGGTGCCTGGGCACAGCTCAGTGGGGATCCTCGAAGGGCAGCTGGGATAAAAGGGTCTCCTGGGCTCCAAAAGCCTAAATAAAACCACGGCACATCACTGCAAAAGTGGGAACTCCAGTGCAGGCTGGCAGCAGGTGCCAAGGACCCCCTACCAGCACTCCAGGCGCTTGTTCCTCACCGCAAAAAATCCTGTATAACCCCAGTGGAAAAAATATTGTGACCGTTTTGTTTCCATGTCCGAAGGGGAGCCAAACACACAAACTACCACCTTCAGCATCTGACCTGCCAGGCCTTGGGCCATCAGGGCGCTTTCAGCAGTGCCCAGAGCTCCAAATTTAGCCTCGAAGGTATTTATCTCTGAGAAGCTAAAACCAAACCTTCATTTGCATAACAAAAAGACCCCGATGCTCGGTGCAAGTGCTGCTGGCAGGGCAGAGGACATGCAAAGCAGCCTCTCTCTCCAAGCAGAGGTGCTGAAGGTCACCCAGGCAGATGCTGAGCTCGCTGTGGCTGGTCCTCTCCACTGGAAAGGACAAGGCAAGAACATCTTCCCAGAAGGAAAGCATCTTCCCAACCTTCCCACTTCCACCTGGTCCAGTTGGAGCAGCTCCCTCCAGCACAAAGGCAGGTGTGAAATCCTGCTCGCTAAAGCACACACATCTGGCCCTAAAGCTGAAAGACCTGAGGGCAACTATCCGGACTTTTCCAAACCCTCTCAACCTGTGTTGAGAGATGGGCTCATAATTTTTGTCTCCTGGGTGCCAGTGGCTGGCGTGAGGACAGGCAGCTTCGTCCCCTCAGGAGCAGTGCCCATGGGGAAGAAGGAGAGGAACCCTTGGCCTTTCCCCAGCAGCACCCCAAGGCAGCCCCCACGACCCCTGGGGCCCCCAGGAGGCACCAGGAGCTGAGCCCACCCCTCCCCTGGGAGCAGGCACAGCAGCTCCGTGCTCAGCTGTCGGACAGCAGGTCAGCACCTGCTGCCACGCGGTGCCGGCGTGCCCGCAGCTCGACCCAGCACCTGTCCCTTTGTTTTGGGACAAAGTCCCTCCAGGAACCGGCGCCACCCGGCCACGTCCTCCTTATCTCACCCCGACTGAATCCCCTCCTGCCCTGCCATCCTCACAGCTCACTCAGAGCTCACCCGTGCCAAAACCCCGCGGCGCCGCACCGAACCCAATAAAGCATCGCCGTGCCCCAGGCCGCCCCAAGAGCCAGATGTTCCCCTCTCCCCCCGCAAGGAAATGCCAGCTCTGGGGAGAGGATTGATGGAGGAGCAAGAAGCAGCCACCAGCTGCCGCGGGAAGAGGCCTTGGCTGCCTTCACCACCAGCATCTTGCTCCAACCATTTGTTCTGCTTCTATTTTCGAAAGCGCTGGGGCTCAGCACTCGGCAGATCCCAGCCTCCCTCCCAAGCCTCCCCACCGCCGAGCAAGGCGACAGATTTCTGCTAAGAGGCAGCGCGGGCTCCGCTCCCCGTCTTGGCAGCGCATCCATGCAGGACTGGGGATATTTTTGAGCGAGCGAGCCGAGAGGTGCTAGTTTTCCCGGCGGCTCGTTGCCGGCGCGTGGGAAGGACGGCCATGGAGTCAGGGAAGGTTGAGGATGGATACGTGATTGATCCCAGTGCTTAAAAGCCTGGAGATAGGGAGTCAAATCCTCCTCGGTCATGAAAAGAGAGATGTCCAGCGGCACTGGAGCTCTCTGGGAAAGCACCAGGCAAGGGATGAGGCTGGAGATAAGGCCTGGCTTTGGCTGCATCCCAACCCCCTGAGCCTTTCCTGGAGCCCCCACATTGGTGCATGCTCTCAGAGGAGAGCTGGCATGCACACGCTGTCCATGTGATCCCAAGTGCTGCTGCTCACCGGAATACTCGATGGAAAACTGCCCCACATCCAGGTAAGCCCTGCTTTCACCCAACCCTTCCACATCCTGCTCAGTTATTGAAATAAACTTGCTGCTACCGCAGGGCTTTCCTAGGGGCAGAGTCACGTCTCCAAGGGAACATGGGGTTTTCCCCCTGGGATAAACCCAAGGGTTGGAATGAGATGATTTTTAAGGTCCCCTTCCACCTAAACCATTCCACAAGTCTGTGATAACTGTGCCTAGAGGCACCTCCTCACCTCCACGACCTCCCCGGTGGTGCCAGCACCAGAGACTTGGTGACACACAAACCCCTTCCTTTCCCCCATGGCTCTTCCAGCAAGTTCTGAACCACTCCAAGCACCACATGTCTGACAGAGCCAAAGCCAGA
This sequence comes from Passer montanus, assembly GCF_014805655.1. NCBI lineage: Eukaryota > Metazoa > Chordata > Aves > Passeriformes > Passeridae > Passer > Passer montanus. The sequence goes on from NW_024362494.1 coordinate 796,940, forward strand.
GCTCCCTGCAGGAATTCCCAGCAGGAGGAGGGTGCTTGGGGCAGAGCCAGGCTGCAGCAACACTGGGATTTTCACAAACTTGTGGGGTGTTCAGCCACCCCAACCTGCCACCCATCATCGAGCCGAGCAGCACACCAGGGTCCCCAGCCAGAGGAGGTGTCACAGGACACTGCACCCCGGGGATGGACACCATTCCCAGCCACTGGCACTGGGACAAAGTGGCTGCTCCTCCCAGGGCTGGCAGCTCGATCAGATGCCAGCCAGAAGCCTGAGGGTACCAGCTCCATGGGGATATTTATCACGACATTTAGACAAAGCATGACAGCTCAGCCCTCACCTACAGCTACACAAACAGCCACTCTCTGCCTCTGTATACCCAAAATGGGTGAAAAACACACACTTCTGGCCGTCCCAGAAGATCCTTCCCCATGGATGCCACCACGGACCGAGAGCACCCATGCGTGGAGCATGATCCCGGCCATTCCCTGCCCAGCCCCTCATCACAGCAGTTCATCTCCTGCTCCCAGCACTGAGCACAGCAGCTGCGGGTCAGGACAGTCTCGGTGACTGCCCCTGCAAAATAAAAAAAGCCTGGTCAGTCAAAATAATTTGTCCACATTCTTTATTGTAATTTTTTTTCTTCCCTGCCAGTGGAAACTCCTGCTCCGGCACCATGTCTCAAGGTTACTGCTAGGGGTGGGGGAGGATTTCAGGTTTTACAACTGAAAAATTCCAGACAGAAACCCAGAAATGTTGCCAGTCTTTCACTGAACAGAAGTTCTTTATCCAATTAATTTATTTAACTTTTTTTTTTTTTTTACACCTGATGCAGCAGGTTTAAGCAAACTCCTGCCCCTCAGATTTTGTCTGCTTTGATAGAAAATTCTCACCGATGTCATGAACATTTCCAATTTTCAATTTCCTTTTTAAGGAAAACCAAACCAGATTAATCTTTCCCCACATATTTTCCCCACCTGCACGCCATGGGATGTGTTCCTGGGTATGGCGCGTTGCAATTTTTCCCTGAAGCCTTCCAAAAATTAGAAAGGAAAAAATTTAAGAGTAAAAAAAAGAAAAATTTCATCTTCAAAATAAGAAGACAAAAAAGATGCTTTCGAAAAGAAGGGAGGAAAGTCACTTTGTTCCAAAAGGCACTTCCATTTAAAAAAGAAGATGAAAACTTCCAAGCAGGGCTATTTATAACCACTGCTTATATCCATCAATAAAACCTTGCACCTGAAGCTCCACCACATCCTCCAGAACAGGTACCCCCAGGCCCACAGCCCCAGCACCCCCGGGACCATGAGCTGCAGGATCCATCACACAGCAGATGCTGATAATCCCCCTATGGCAGAAGGAGAGAGAAGGAAGAATCCCACTAGAACCCCTAAGATGATCCTTTGGCAGCCCTGGGGTGGGCTGGGGTCAAGGACCTGGCCCCGCAGGCAGGTACCGCTTCTGAAATCTCATGACTACTTTTTGGGGACGGAAAGAAGGTAAAAAATGAATTTAGGAGCCGTGGATTTGTCCTGACTCCTTAAAAAAAAAAAAAAAAAAAACCCACAAAAAAAGGCTGATGCAACAGCAGTGCTGCAGTGGGAGGTCACCCTTCCCCAGAGCCCCCGTGTCCCAAACCATGCCCCAAGCACCCCAGCCAGGGGGGCTGCAGGCACCTCCTCCTGGAAGCGGTTTGGGGTTTGTGCCGGACGCTTGCAGCAAGCTGTCTGAAGCTCTGGAAAGAGAAACGATTCCTCCTCCTCCTCCTCTTCCTCCCTTGCCCAGAAATAGGTCATTTAATTACCCCCTTTCCAACCCCAAGCACCAGTGACTCAGGACAGGAGGTGGGAGTGCTCCCACCCTGCGCCAGCAGCAGCCCAAAGCCACTGTGCACGGCTTTGACCTTGAGCCAGCGTGCCAGCAGCACTGGGCACAGCCAGCACAGATGGCAGGGGCTCAGCTCCCCACCTCTGCATTCCAGCTCGTGCTGGTCACTCACAGCAAGGAGGGTCGGGGCACGGGTGCTGCTGACCCCCTCCACGCACAGCCCGGGAAAACCAAGGGGAAACCAAGCTGGGAAATCCTTTGTGTCCTGCTCGGTCCAGCTGCTGCGGCGTGGGACACCACGGTGGCTCCTGGAGCCTGGCACATCCCAGCACAGGGATCATCCTGCCCTTCCAGCTTGTCCTCACTGTGCACCAGGACATCAGCACCGCTTGGGCTTCGCGTGTGGCACCGCAAGAGCAGCACCACACGCCTGCTCTGCCGGGCACTGGAGGGGCACGGAGCTATTTAAAGTCCCACTGGGCAACGTGGCAGTACCCAGCACTGGGAACAGGCCCCAGCAGCTGCTCCAGCATTCCAGCAGTCAACAACCAGGACATCTCACCCTGAGCAGAGCCCTCTGGGTGACACAGATGGTGGCAGCAAGGACTCACCACCACTGCATGCACCTCATGTCACTGCCCCCTTTTCTACAGGGGAAGGTGCTCACCCTGAATGATTCCCAGAATTCCCTGAATGAATCCCAGATTCCCTAAGAAACAGCCTGGGAATCACGGAGCAAGCAGCTGCTGTGTCCCCCCAGCCTTGTTGTGACCCACACAAAAACAAGCCAAGTTTCCCCCAAAAACTGCTCCCATGTAGCTCAGAGACCCAAGTCCCCCATCTTCTGTGACCCCATTTAAGAGAAAGCAAACCTAGACCCCACCCCCCCCAAAATAAATCACTCCAAATTGAGGTATTTATCAAACCTTTGCCCTCCACATGGGCACTTTTTTCAGGATTTTTCAGAGGATGTGGGCTCTTGTCTGTTTTGCAAGCAGTGGGGAGCTACAGCAGGGAGACACCAAGAGTGAGGGGAAAGGAAAAATTAAAGAAGAACCACAAGCAAAGCAAAGTGGAGTGCAAGATGCAAACCGACAGATCCGGGGAGGCAGAGCTGCTGGCAGGCAGACGGCGAGATCCATCTTGAAAGCAAAAGCAAACTGCTGCTCACACAGGCAGAGGGAAAAACCTAGAGGTCTTCAGCACTGCCTGAGCTCTGATCAAACAAAGTGATTAACAAATCTCAGCTTTCTATTGAAAGCCTCTCTAATTAGAGGGAAAAAGGAAAGGAAAAAACAAAACCAAACCCCTGAGAGTCACATCGAGTGAAGTCCCAGACAGTGCCGGGGAGAGGTGAGGGGGTGATGCACCCCACAGTCCTGCTGGCACAAGGAGAGGGCAAGCACAGCCAGGGGCACCCTGTGCCACACGTTGCCGTGCCTCCCCCAGCCTTCCTCCTCCTCCCCTTCCTCCTCCTCACTTGCTCTCTGCTCACCGTGGCGGGCTCAGCAGCAGAGCGGAACCTTCCCGGGAGCAGGACTGTCATCTACAATAGAGTCACCTCTGACCCCCGGGATGGCTCAGCCTCCAGGAACTGCCAAAATAGCGATAAAAATAAGAAAGAGCCCCCGGCCTGAGGAGCTCACCCTCCGAACAGATGGGACGGCGGCGGGGTGAGGCAGGGGGATATTTTTAGCTCTGGTTGCAGATGGGGAAGTCCAGCACGGCAGCCCCACCGCCGCCTGTGCAGCTCACCGTGCCTTGGGTCACCTCCATGTGCACTCCCGGGTATTAACAGGATTTAATGGGATGCTGCCTGCTCACTTCCTGAGCCTCAGGCACCACCTTCCAGGCCAGCTCACACCATCACAGCTCCACATGGCATCTCAGCACCACTGCCAGGGGCACCCAGTGGGGCAGCGGTGGTCTGGGGCAGCGGAGTCAATGTCATCAACCCACACCCCGCTGCCTCTTTCCCCTTCACTCCCAAAAAGACCACATCCCTGCAATCCATCACAGAGGAGAGATGCCACGCAGCACCCCATGGCGGGTTCCTCCCAGCGCGCTCCAGGCGATGCCAACCTGACCCTGGCAAGCACTCTGCCTCGGAAAAAAAAAAGAGCGAAAAGCAATTCCTGCCCCTCACCACAGACGCTTTCTTAGGTTCAAACGACTCGCCCAGGGTGTTGAACACACAGCTCACAGCTGAGCCCTCCACACCTAGCTGAAGCCCTCCTGGCCCTTCGGGATGTGCCGAGCAGCATCTCCCCCCACCCTCACGCCCATCCTTGCCTCGTGAGGCAGGGCCTGCACCAGCAGGGACACCTCCCTGCCGGGCAGCTGCCGGCACCAGCTCCGGCACACGCCGGCACCGCGGCAGCTGGGTCCCGCTCCCGTACTTTTCGTCCGACACTTTCGGCTTTGTTCTCCCTCTCACAAAGCCGCCGTGAGGCTGCCCTGGCAGCACGAAGGGACCTTGAAGTGGATGCAGTTTATGACCATATTTAGGCTCCTTTATGTTGCCAGAGTCACAGTAAAGGGCTGCAGCATTAAAATGAGACTCAGACCCCACTTGTTTCACTTGGCAGCCTGGGAAAAATCCACCCCGGGTGACTCCAGCACCGTCCATGCCTCCGCCCTGCCCGCTCGGGGACAGCACAAAATAGCAACAGCCCTTTCCAGCTCTGCAGTTGCACCTCCCAAGAGGAGCCAGGAGCCCCACACCAGTGAGGAGGGGGGAATTAAAACACATTAACCACCTCCCCCATTCCGAGAACACCACCAAAGTGTGGGGAAGCAAAGGGACGTGCCCAAGGTCACCTAGTGACAAAACCAGCACTTCCCAAGGTCCCCAGAGCCCCCCAGCAGGACTGAGCACACACAGGGACGTGACCACGAGGAGCCCCCCGAGCCGGTTTGTGCTGGGGGAGAGCCTGGGCAGGAGTGGAAACCCCCGAGCCACCTGACACGGGAGCTAATGCCCCTTCAACACGAGTTAAATCCCTGCTGTGGCAGAGGCACCAGCGAAACCCGAGCAGCGGCCCCACCGCTGCCGCGGGGACATCGGCACCTGCTCGGAGCCGGCACAAGTGCAGATGCCTCAGCTCGGCAGAGCCGCGACAACTGCAGGGGCTGAAGGGCAAGGTGGTGGGAGTGGAGAGGAGGATCCATGAGGCCCACCCAGAGGTCTGTGACCTTCAGGAGCCCGTTCCAGTGATCCCGAGGGCAGCGCCAGCAGCTTGCTTTGGAGCTCCAAAGAGACAGGGGCAGCTCAGTGCTCCCACAACAGGGCCACCAGCACTGAAATCAGCTCAGAGAAGGAAAGAACATAATGAGAATAACCCTTACCTAGAGCCACAACCTGCACCCCTGGCCTGATGAGCGTCCCCGTTGCACTGAGGCCAGCACAGCCCCTTCCCCGTCAGCAGCAGGATTTCAAGCTGGCTGTCCTGGGACAGTGGTTTGAGAGCACCCACCTTGGTGAAGCAACACCAGCCCAAAAATCCAAACACGGCCACGCACCGCGGGAGAAGGGGCTTTGGAGGGACAGGATCAGGCCTTCCCGGGGTGGGGGCAGGCAGAGGCGCTGAGCTGAAGTGCCAGGGGAATTTGCAGCAGCACAGGTGTCCCTGTCCCTGCCCAGACCCCTGCCCACAGCAACGGGGAGTCACCAGCCAAAACCGCGTGGCAGCTCCGACACTTGTGGAGGATTAGGAGGAGGGGACAGCCCAGCTGGCGGCCGTGCAGAGCTGGGGGTACCATGGGGTACCACGGTGCAGGGGCAAGAACTGCGTGTGTGGCACGACTGACTGTGCGTGAGGAGAGAAAAGGCAAATAAATAAAAGAATAAAAACCAACGTCAAAGCCAAAGGGGGTTTGGGAGCTGCAGGGAAGGGATAAGCTGCGGTCGAAGCGGCGTCACAGATGCCGAAGAGCCGCAGATGCCGGACGCCCTGTCACCGCATCCCCGCTCAGCATCGCCGCTGCCTCCGGCCAAGGAAGCGCTCGGCACCCCGGGGAGGCCGCGGCAGCGGCTCGGCCCCACCACGACACCCTGCTCCGGCCGCCGTGAGCCCCTCCGGACAAACAATCCCAGCTGTCGGCTCCGGAGCCGGCGCACGGCCAAGGCATGGACGCTCCGGGACTCGATTTACCGCCGGCTCTCCCAAAATCTGCTCTTGCCAATCAAACCGCAGCCCCCCGGCGGCACCCGGAGCCTCGCCGGCGGGTCCCCCCACAGCCCCCATGCCATCACCCTATGTCCCGCCAGGCAGAGCACCCCCCAACCCCCGAAACCCACCGGGCCCTGCTTCTCCCTGCGTCCCGCCAGGCCGCAGCGGGTCCCGCTCGGGCTGGACGCGGTGTCGCGGGTGGGCTCACGCTCTGTCACCGCGGGGGTCCCACGGGGGACACTGCCCACCGCCCCGCAGCGGGGTGGGCACCCCCGAGGGCTGCCCCCACCCCACCGGCAGCACGCAGCGGGGCCATCCCCGTGTGCCGCGCCCGTGTCCCGCGTCCCCCCCGCGCGTGTCCCGCGTCCCTCCGCGCGCGTCCCGCGCCGCCCTCACCTGTCCCCGCAGCGCCCAGGCCGAGCCGCCACCTCTTCCCCTTCCTCCCGGCTCCCTCCTTCACCTCTGCACCATTTTGGTGACGGTTTGTTTTGAAGCCGAGGGGGGAGGGGGAGCGAGCGGGGCCGGGGGAACGGGGTGGGCCCGGGGCCGAGCGGGGCTGAGCCGGGGGGGAGCCGAGGCCTAGCGGGGCCGAGGCAGGCCCGGCGGTGCGCTGAGCCGGGGACGGGGAATCGCAGCCGGGAGCTGGGTCGGGAGCTGCCCTGTGCCACCCTCAGGGTCCGGCCTGGCCCCTCTCGTGTTCCCCGGGCTGGGCAGCAGTGTCCGGCCCAGCCCCGCGTGAAGGGGGCATGGTGGGTTCTGCCCCAGCTGCCATGGAGGTTTGGGCTCAGGACAGCGGCTCAGGGCGGCCCAGGTGTCCCTAAAGCGACACAGGTGCCATCAGCTGCCCGTGAAGGTGCCAGCTGCGCTGCCAGGATAATGCATACAGCTTTCCGAGGCAGTGGAAGGGCCCAGTTGTGTGTCCAGCACGGTACAAGGTACGATGCTGTCCGGTGTCCGGACACAGCCCAGCTCCAGGAGCTGCTCCTGCCTCTGTTATCCTCACTGCACTGGGCTCCCGGGGCTCCCAGCCCTCACCCGGCCCTTCCCGAGCACACGGCACCGGCACTGGGCTCCCTGTGCTCGGCAGCCCAGACCCTGCTCCAAGCCGGGGCTCTGCGTTCCCAGCTCCTAAAGCAGCTGCAACCCAGATAAATCGCTCTGTGCTACCCGCAAGAAACCCAACAGTCTCTATTTGACTCCCCCCCTCTGTGCCAGGACAGTTTGGGGCTGTGAATTTGGGCAGGAATCTGGTTTTTAGGGAGTTGGGTGGCCAGTTCTGTTCCTGTCTCGCCTCCATGTCCAGCGTTGCTTATCCACAGCCTCAGAGCAGTGTCGGTGGTGAGCACAAACATCCTTGGGGCTGGGGGGATGGAGACCACCCACCTACACCCCATGTCTGCACTGGTGGGAGCGGGTGTTCCTGCTGGATGAGCTCTCCCAGCGCTGGGAATGCTGGAGGAGTGCCATATGGCAGGGCTGGGGGTCAGCATGGGGCACAGGCTGTCCTTTCCCAGGCATGGCGAGCCTGGGCAGGCTCCCATGTGCCACACAAAGCAGTAAAAATAAAAATCAGGCTGGCGTGGGACTGCTTTTGGCAGAAGAAAACTGGTGCCAGGGGTCAGAACCTCCTTGGTAGATGTTTCGTGGGTTGCCCTGGCTGGCAGAATGCAGCCCACTTTCCACACTGGTGACACGAGTCTGGTGCAGCTCCAGCGCTCCATAAAAATACCGAGCGATGGCTCTGTCACACACAAAGCCACTGTCCCAGCTCAAGGGGGGCTAGGGGGCTGTGACAGCGATGTCCCAGCCCTGTTGGGTCACATTCAGCTGGAGCACTGAGAATATGAGTGCAGGAGCTGCCAGGCAGGGGGACAGAGTCACTGTTGTCACCCAGATGATGCCCACAGCCATTAATGCAGCAGCACGCAGTCCCCGTGCACTGGCCTCCACAACACAGGGCACTGCACAAGCCCAAAACTCCCAATTTCCTCCCCAAAGGCCTGGGGTGACCCGGGATGGGGCCGGGGTGTGCTCCCACCACAGCTGTTGGCCACGGCCGGCTCTGCCCTGAGCCCCATCCCAGGCCAGGAGGGCAGGGAGAAGTTCCCCGATGCCAGTGACTCAGCTGAGGGGGTTGTTTTGCAACACGCTGGGTGTGGGAGGCTCCTGGTGTGTGGAAAGTAGGTGGCAAATTATCCAAATGATCCAAGGTGTGCGGTGAGCTCAGGGCCCGGGGAGGCTGGAGCAGCCCTGGGGGCGATGGACCCGCACCCCGAGCTGGGGCGGGGATCCCCCTGCAGGGCTTTCAGAGGGTGCTGGAGGCTGGGATCAGCTTCCCCTGGCTCTGGAGCCTTCCTCACACTGATCTGGGACAAAGAAAGCGAAGGCACAAGGGTGAGAGGCAGCGATGGTCTCAACAGAGAGGGCAGATCTGACCGAGCATCACTGGTGGCATGGCCACCCCTCTGACTCAGTGACACAGTTTCCTGCTGGCTCCTTCCCCCGTCCCAGTATGTATTTCTAGTGGACTTTTCAGTGTGTTTGGCTTTTTGGGGCTGTTTGTTGTCAGTTAGTTATTTTATTATATTTATTGTTAGAAATAAGGCTATTTTTAGGACGCTGTTGGTTTAGATAGAGATGGGATTAGTCATCTCACCAAGAGCTGTTTGCAGTCTCTCCTCAAGGATTCTCTGGGGTTTGTTTTCCAATCAACTGAGATCATGTATCCAAAGATATAAAAAATAAAAATAGTCAGAATAACACGCAGCAGCCGTTCTCTGGTGCCTCTCTGTGAGTTACAGGATGAAAACGAGGGAAGGATCCAACCCAGGATATTTATGAGACAAAGACGAGAACATTACTATGAACCTCAAAGTATTTTGGAAAGTCAGTTTGAGCTGCCTTTTTTTTTCTTTTTTTTTTCTTTTTTTTTTTTGTCTCTTGGGAACCAAATGCTGAGTAACTCCCTTCCCACACCAGGCTGCTGCTTTGTACAGCTGGTGCGCAGCCTCTTGACAGTGGAAACTGCTTTCCCTTGCCCTGTGCCAGCAGGAAGGAGGCAGGACTCCTGGGTCCTCCAAGATATGCAGCCACCTACACCCTAAGGCTATTAAAACAAAAACAAACAAAAAAAAAGGCACCCAAAAACCTAAAGTGGGAAAGATATTTGTTCCTCTCCTGCACAGAGCTCAGGGAGGGGAGTGGGGTGAGGGCTGGGGGCAAAGCCAAGAGGCCGAGAGCAGAGCCTTGTGCTGCAGAGCAGCATCTCTATCCTCCTTGCCACAACTTTTTGTCTCTCTCTGCCCGTTCCTCCCTCTGAACCAAGTGGGAGCAGAGCTCCATGCGACTTTTGGGGAGACCAGTGTAGCTCTTAAAGACTGGGGTTGGACGCAGGGAGGAATCACAGTCCGTGCCTCATCTCATCCCTCCCTGGAGTGGAAGTGCTGCTCCAGCTTGTCCCTGGGTATGCTGAAAGCTCTGAAAGAGCTTTGAAAGCTCTGCAAGAGGGAGGGGATGGGGGTCCTGCCGTGCCACAGCAGCTGGACCCTGGCCCGGGGTGGGGGTGATGCCCTTGGCAGCAGCACAGCCCAGCTCGGGATGGGGAGAGGAGCAGAGCCGTGCACGGAGGGGCACTCACGGGTCATTCCCAGCTCAGGGACAGTCCTGGTGACCACCAGGGTCTGTGCCAGCCCTGTTCCTGGGCCATCTGTGACCGGGGTCATTCCCATCTCGGGGACAGTCCTGATGACCACCAGGGTCTGTGCCATCCCTGTTCCTGGGCCATCTGTGACCCGGGTCATTCCCAACTCCCCACCCCAAGCCGGGGAACAGTCCTGATGACCACCAGGGTCTCTGCCAGCCCTGTTCCAGGATCATCCGTGACTGTGGTCATTCCCAGCTCCCCAGCCCAGGAACAGCCCCGGTGACCACCAGGGTCTCTGCCAGCCCCGTTCCTGGGGCTATCCATGACCATGGTCATTCCCAGCTCCCCACCTCAAGCCGGGGGACAGTCCTGATGACCACCAAGGTCTGTGCCAGCCCCGTTCCTGGGCCACCCGTCACCTCCCGCCTGCGCTGGGCTGGCACGCCCGGGCACAGCACGGCACGGTCGCTGCCTGCCCGACCCGCGCGGGGACAGGAGTGGCACACGTGTGGTGACAATGCGGGGGGGGGGGTGGCAGCGGGCAGGGAGGAAGCGTCGCCTTCACGTGGCCCCTGGGGCCCCCCCGCCGCCCACCCCGGCTTGGGCAAGGGAGGAGGAGGAGGAGGAGGAGGATTATTTGCCCTCGCAGCTGGCCGAGGTCCCAGCCCATGCCGGGGACGGGGGGGCACCATGGCATGGCCGCAGCTGCCAGCGACGCTCCGGGGCCACCCTGCCCGGCTGCGTGCGGGGTCCCTCCTGCCCCGGCCGTGCACCCCCGCCCCTGCAAACGCTGCCTTCCTCCCTGCCCCCCCTTCCTCTCCCAAGTCTAAATTCTCCCACAGCGTCCATTGACGTCCTGCCTGCGTCACCGTCTCCAGCACAACCAGACAGCACGTGGGAGAGGCAGGTTAAAGCGGCAGGGCCCTGGGAGGGCTCCAGCTGCGCGCCCCCAGCAGCGGGGCCGGCTGGGGAGGGGCCCCCCGAGCCCCCCACCCAAACGGGACCCTCTCCCGGCCGGTGTTTCCCGGCTCAATCAGCGCGGGCTGCGGGAAGATGAGGATTTTTCTCGCCCCTCGCAAGGCTCGCACGGGACCGTGAACGTTTTGCATCCTCCCTGCCGTGCTCCAAGCCCACCCCAAAGGGGGAGCGGCGGCTCTGCTGGCCAGGGAAGGCAGCTCGCATCGGCCCTGCGAGCTCCCCGAGCCCGCTCCCAAAGCCAGAGCCAGACTCGCGGTGTTTTTTCTCCCGGCTGCCGGGCCCCCAGCCAGTCCTTGTGCCTCCACATCTGGGCTTTGCCTCTGCCCGAGTTACGGCGCAGCTCAGCTGGCTCCTGGGGGCTGGGAGCGGGCTTTGCACGCAGGGAAGTGCCAGAGCTCTGCCAGGGCGTGGGATGCAGCGAGTTCTGCAAGGGCTCAGCTGCCGCTGCTCTGACTTTTACAAGGGCTCAGGTACCTCCCCTTGAAGCCCACTCATCATTTCTGCTCCAGGATATTGCCTGGCAGCCGCAGCACTGCAGGACATCCCCCTGGCCGTGACTCCGGGAGCTGGGATGGGCAGGAGAACACCCCGGCACCCCTGAGCACAGCCCCGCTCCCTCGCCGTGTCCACGCTGCAACTCGGGGGGCTATTTTTGTCCCTTCCCTTCTATTTATTGTGCCAGAGCCGTGTGCGGTTGGAGAAGGCTGTGGTGTTTGCTTTGTGATTGCTTCCTTCCCGCCCATAACCTTTTGCCTTAAAACGGGATTCGCCCTGATCCTGGACCCAAGGCCGGGAAGCCTGGGCAGCGTGCCACGGGCACTGGCACTGCACGGCTCTTGGGGGACAGAGATTCCTGGCTCTGACCCTGGGTTTGATGCAAAGCCGAGAGTAAACACGCTGCCCTTCAGCTCCCCACGGAGCAGCCCTGAATCTCCTCCCCTGGAGCATCCCCAGTGCCTCCAGCAGTGCCAGGCTCCGGGCTGTGGGATGTTCATCTCAGAGGGGTGAGTGGGAACCATCGCGGTGAGCCCTCAGACAGGAGCCACCACACGAGAAGAGGGAAAAAATAAAATAACTCAAGCTGCAGAAAGCAGCCTCCCTAAGTGGGGGGCACCCCTTGCAGGCCACAGGGTAGCCCTACACACCCACTGGGGACCATCCTCATCCTCCCTGGCACACCGAGCCAAGGGGACAGCTCCCAGTCCTGAGCTGGGCTACCATGGCTGCTGTTTGGAGCACACCTCATCAATTAAAGGAGGTGGGGGAGGATCCCACTGCTGTTGCCTTGGCCTGGCCCCTGGTCAGGGCTGTTTGCCAACAAGCCCAGCATACCACTCATCTACTGCTGATGGTGATCCTGCACCCTGCTGCAGGGCGTGGGGTCTGCTCACCAGGGCTGACACTGTGGGCAACCACCAGGGCCAAACCCTGGTGGGAAATGTCTAAAGGAGAAGGATTTGGGGCTGTTGGGGACTGAGAAGCTGGATGTCACCTGGCAATAGAAACTGGCAGCCACTACAAGCGATGCTGTCCCACCTGCGTGGGGCTCACCCCACAGCGTGGGCAGCACCTAAAGGGGGGATTCTGCTCCTCTGCTGGGCTCTGGTGAGACCCCACCTGCAGAGCTGCCTCCAGCTCTGGGGCCTCCAGCGCAGGAAGGACATGGAGCTGCTGGAGCGAGTCCAGAGGATGAGATATTAGAAGGAAATTCTTCTCTGTGGAGGTTGATGAGGCCCTGGCACAGGTTACCCAGAGGAGCTGTGGCTGCCCCATCCCTGGAAGAGTTCAAGGTCAGCACGGTTGGGGCTTGGAGCAACCTGGGATAGTGGGAGGTGTCTCTGCCCATGGCAGGGGGTGGAAGGAGATGAACTTTAAGGACCCTTCCAGACCAAGCAAGCCTGTAATTCTGTGATTCTGCAGGCAGCAAACCCAGCTGGGGTTTAGCTCAGCCCAAGCTGAGCTCAGCCCAAGCTGAGCTAAACCCAGGCACAGCAGAACACCCCATCTCTGCTGCTGGGGGTTTATCAGCTAGGTAAGCATCTTTTAGCACATTTTAGCACCCCAGAGGTTTAAGCCCAGCACAATGTTTATCAGCTAATGGAGACTGGGCACACTTTGGAGCACCTTGCAATTTTAAATTCGCTTGATCTCTCCATTTCTTCCCAGCATAAAACTGCAGCCCTGTGTTGGTGCAGGCAGCCAGCGGGTAGAGCTCCAGAAGCTCCCCAAGCGTGTCTCCTCGGTGTGTAGGAGTAGCTGCTGACTGGGAGCAGCCCAATTTCCAAGAACTCCCAAAAGTTACAAGCCTTCACGTCGTGCTGAATCAGTGCGAGATCCAGAGCAGCTCCACGCTCAGCAGCTCAGAGAAAGCAAAGATCCTGTCTCTGCAGCCACAACCTCAGTGCTGAACACCACGAGTATCTCATCCCCTGCTCCTCGAGGTGCTCTCTGATTCCTGCACACACACCCGGCCCTGATGAAAGGGCCCAGCACGTCCCCATTGCCCTGGTCCCAGGGATCTGCACAGGGAAGGGAGGCTGGATCCCTCCTGATCCCGGGGAAGGGAGGCTGGATCCCTCCTGATCCTGGGGAAGGGAGGCTGGATCCCTCCTCATCTCAGGATCTGCACAGGGAAGGGAGGCTGGATCCCTCCTGATCCTGGGATTTTGCACAGGGAAGGGAGGCTGGATCCCTCCTGATCCCAGGGCTCTGCACAGGGAAGAGAAGCTGGATCTCTCCTGGTGACCCTCCCTAAGGCTGTGGCCAGCCTGCCCTCGCTGCTGCTCACTTGATCCCGTCTCCTCCCTGCCTAATCCGCGCTCCCCTCCCGGTATCCTCTGCTCCACTTTAATGCCAGAGTTGGCCGGCAGCCACTCGGCTCCGAGGACGCCTTTTTTTCCTGGTTATGCAACGCACGGCTGAGCTGTTTGCCTTTCTCCGTGAGGAGTTTTGGGAGGCTGGGCTGGCTACCCTGTCCGGGCAATGGGCAGGCCCTGGGATGCCCCAAATGGGGGTCGAGAAGCTGCACGCTGGTTCCCCCTCTCTCTGTTGTCCCATTCCTAATGCATTCCCCTTCTCCTCTTCCCAGGTATCCCCCAGGGTTCAGCCCTGCTCCCTTTCTACATGGCCTCTCCATGCTGCAAGAAGAGTTTTCTTCAAGCTCATGGTGTGCCTGGCACAGCATCCCAGTGAATCCTGCCACACATCCCAGTGAATCTTGCCACACATCCCAGTGAATCCAGCCACAGATCCCAGTGAATCCTGCCACAGATCCCAGTGAGCCCAGCCACAGATCCCAGTGAATCCTGCCACAGATCCCAGTGAGCCCAGCCACAGATCCCAGTGAATCCTTCCCAGGAAAGGGAGGCTGGATCCCTCCTGATCCTGGGGAAGGGAGGCTGGATCCCTCCTGATCCTGGGGAAGGGAGGCTGGATCCCTCATGATCCTGGGGAAGGGAGGCTGGATCCCTCTGATCCCAGGATCTGCACAGGGAAGGGAGGCTGGATCCCTCCTGATCCCAGGGATCTCTGCACAGGAAAGGGTGGCTGTATCCCTCATGATCCCAGGGATCTGCACAGGGAAGGGAGGCTGGATCCCTCCTGATCCCGGAGCTCTCTCCCACTGGGAAGGGAGGCTGGATCTCTCCTGGTGACCCTCCCTAAGGCTGTGGCCAGCCTGCCCTCGCTGCTGCTCACTTGATCCCGTCTCCTCCCCGCCTAATCCGCGCTCCCCTCCCGGTATCCTCTGCTCCACTTTAATGCCAGAGTTGGCCGGCAGCCACTCGGCTCCGAGGACGCCTTTTTTTCCTGGTTATGCAACGCACGGCTGAGCTGTTTGCCTTTCTCCGTGAGGAGTTTTGGGAGGCTGGGCTGGCTACCCTGTCCGGGCAATGGGCAGGCCCTGGGATGCCCCAAATGGGGGTCGAGAAGCTGCACGCTGGTTCCCCCTCTCTCTGTTGTCCCATTCCTAATGCATTCCCCTTCTCCTCTTCCCAGGTATCCCCCAGGGTTCAGCCCTGCTCCCTTTCTACATGGCCTCTCCATGCTGCAAGAAGAGTTTTCTTCAAGCTCATGGTGTGCCTGGCACAGCATCCCAGTGAATCCTGCCACACATCCCAGTGAATCTTGCCACACATCCCAGTGAATCCAGCCACAGATCCCAGTGAATCCTGCCACAGATCCCAGTGAATCCAGCCACAGATCCCAGTGAGCCCTGCCACAGATCCCAGCGAGCCCAGCCACAGATCCCAGTGAATCCAACCACAGATCCCAGTGAGCCCTGCCACAGATCCCAGTGAACCCTGCCACAGATCCCAGTGAATCCAGCCACACATCCCAGGGAGCCCTGCCACACATCCCAGTGAATCCTGCCACAGATCCCAGTGAGCCCTGCTACAGATCCCAGTGAACCCTGCCACAGATCCCAGTGAGCCCTGCTACAGATCCCAGTGAACCCTGCCACAGATCCCAGTGAGCCCTGCCACAGATCCCAGTGAATCCTGCAACAGATCCCAGTGAGTCCTGCCACAGCATCCTAACTAACCCTGCCATGGCACCCTGGCTATCCCAGGCACACCATCCTGGCTATCCCAGGCACAGCATCCTGGCTAACCCTGGCACAGCATCCTGGCTAATTCTGCCATCCCAGTTACCCCTGCCAGCTCCCAGCTGGGATCATCACCCACCCTCAGTGTGGCAGTGCCATTTCAGTGTGGCAGTGCCATTTCACAGTGTGGCAGTGCCATTTCAGTGTGGCAGTGCCATTTCACAGTGTGGCAGTCCCATTTCACAGTGTGGCAGTGCCATTTCACAGTGTGGCAGTGCCATTTCAGTGTGGCAGTCCCATTTCAGTGTGGCAGTGCCATTTCAGTGTGGCAGTGCCATTTCACAGTGTGGCAGTGCCATTTCACA
>NW_024362494.1:813108-845131 GCF_014805655.1 Passer montanus
GGGATCTGCACAGGGAAGGGAGGCTGGATCCCTCCTGATCCCGGGATCTGCACAGGGAAGGGAGGCTGGATCCCTCCTGATCCTGGGGAAGGGAGGCTGGATCCCTCCTGATCCTGGGATTCTGCACAGAGAAGGGAGGCTGGATCCCTCATGATCCCAGGGATCTGCACAGGGAAGGGAGGCTGGATCCCTCCTGATCCCGGAGCTCTCTCCCACTGGGAAGGGAGGCTGGATCTCTCCTGGTGACCCTCCCTAAGGCTGTGGCCAGCCTGCCCTCGCTGCTGCTCACTTGATCCCGTCTCCTCCCTGCCTAATCCGCGCTCCCCTCCCGGTATCCTCTGCTCCACTTTAATGCCAGAGTTGGCCGGCAGCCACTCGGCTCCGAGGACGCCTTTTTTTCCTGGTTATGCAACGCACGGCTGAGCTGTTTGCCTTTCTCCGTGAGGAGTTTTGGGAGGCTGGGCTGGCTACCCTGTCCGGGCAATGGGCAGGCCCTGGGATGCCCCAAATGGGGATCGAGAAGCTGCACGCTGGTCCCCCCCTCTCTCTGTTGTCCCATTCCTAATGCATTCCCCTTCTCCTCTTCCCAGGTATCCCCCAGGGTTCAGCCCTGCTCCCTTTCTACATGGCCTCTCCATGCTGCAAGAAGAGTTTTCTTCAAGCTCATGGTGTGCCTGGCACAGCATCCCAGTGAATCCTGCCACAGACCCCAGTGAATCCTGCCACAGATCCCAGTGAGCCCAGCCACAGATCCCA
This sequence comes from Passer montanus, assembly GCF_014805655.1. Lineage (NCBI taxonomy): Eukaryota > Metazoa > Chordata > Aves > Passeriformes > Passeridae > Passer > Passer montanus. The sequence continues at coordinate 813,865 of NW_024362494.1, forward strand.
GTGAATCCTGCCACAGATCCCAGTGAGCCCTGCCACAGACCCCAGTGAATCCTGCCACACATCCCAGTGAATCCTGCCACAGATCCCAGTGAATCCAGCCACACATCCCAGGGAGCCCTGCCACACATCCCAGTGAATCCTGCCACAGATCCCAGTGAGTCCTGCCACAGCATCCTAACTAACCCTGGCACATCATCCTGGCTATCCCTGGCACACCATCCTGGCTATCCCAGGCACAGCATCCTGGCTAACCCTGGCACAGCATCCTGGCTAATTCTGCCATCCCAGTTACCCCTGCCAGCTCCCAGCTGGGATCATCACCCACCCTCAGTGTGGCAGTGCCATTTCAGTGTGGCAGTGCCATTTCACCCTGCAGTGCCATTTCAGTGTGGCAGTGCCATTTCACACCGCAGTGCCATGGTGCTGCTGGCCCTGGGTGTCATTTTGATTCTCCACGTGAGTCAGAGCACTGTGAGCCCCCTCCCAGGCCCACGAGGCACAGCCCTAAATTCAGCACCCCCAGGGCCAAGCTCCCCCAGTCCAGGGCCTCACCTCCCTGCCCTTCCCTGCAGCCAAGGCTCCAGCAGCCCCTTCCAAGCCGTGGGTTTATCTGCTCCAGCACAGCCCCACTTCAGTGCTGGGAGCTTTAGAGATAAGCAAAAGCTCAGGAGAGTGCAGATTTAAGGCTCCAGCTGCTGCTTCCAGGGATGCTGTTCCTGGGCTGCCACTCACAGCAGCATTTGCACCGTGTGCTGGCTGGGAGCAGCCCAATTTCTGAGAACCAGCTGTGCCACCAGCTTCTTTTGGGGTAGATTTAGGGTTCCTGCTGCCAGTGCCCAGGGTGGGCAAGGTGCTCCCAGCCATGGGTGTAGGTCCCAGGCCTTCCTTGCTGCAGCCACAGCTGAGGCTGCTGTGCCCATCCAAAACCCCCATGTCATGAAAAGCTGCCAAAGAGCCTCTTCTGGGGAGTGCAAGACCCCCAAACTTGGCTGCTTTGGGAGGAGACATCCCAGCCAGCAGAACCTGGGGCTCCTGACATCCAGCAGCCTCCCTGCACTCCTCAGGAGCCCGTTGAGGGTGGGGAGGAGAAGTTTGGGACACTGAGGACACTTTTCTCCCTGCTCTCCCCTTCAGTTATTCTGCCACACATAATAGATATTGGTGCTATTTTTAGGCCTTGCTTGTTTAATTATTGAGAAAGGTTTTGAAGGATCTCTTGAAGGCAAGGAAACAAGGCCCTGGAGCAATCACTGGATTTCCCTTCCTGAAGCAGGAGCAGGGCTGGGGCAGGAGCAGGGCTGGGGCAGGGGCAGGGCAGGGGCACAGAGCAGGGCAGGGGCAGGAGCAGGGCTGGGGAGCTGCCAGCTCCCCTTTGGCACAGGAATCTTTGACAGCAGCTCCAGCCTGGAGTGTTGGCCTGCAGGGATGGATGCAGGGATCAATGCAGGGATCAGTGCAGGGCTGGATGCAGGGATCAGTGCAGGGGTCAGTGCAGGGATGGATGCAGGGATGGATGCAGGATGGATGCAGGGATGGATGCAGGATGGATGCAGGGATGGATGCAGGGCTCAGTGCAGGGCTGGATGCAGGGATGGATGCAGGATGGATGCAGGGATGAGGTCTGGGCTTTGGAACTGATCATGAGGAGAGAGGCTCCAGAGCCAAAACAAGGGACAAACCCCGTTCCCAAACCAACACTTGTCTGGCACAAGGGCTGTGGCAGAGCTGGGAAATGCTGGGTCCCAGCTGACAAAACCCAGTGCAATCCCAGCACCGGCTTCCATTAGGAGCGAATGTGGCCCAGAACTCACAATTTTTATTTTTAACTGCACGGACACTTTTCTTGCTGAAAAATGACCTTATTCTCAGCTTGCCAAGCAGAATTGCAATGGCAGGATTTTTTTTTTCTTTAAACCAGCTCCTTTCGTGTTTCCACTTACAAAAAGCCAGAGAATGGCCTTTATTTGAGATTAAAGGGGTTTGGTCAACTTGAAATCCGCTGAGAATTCAGCAAAATGGTATATAATGAAGCAAGAGCCAAATCCTCAACTGGTGTCCTTTGCCCTGGCTTCAGCAGCTTCAGCTTTCCAATACCTCTTTGTACCTGTCAGCAACCTGGCCCAGGACTTCAAGGGAAACATTGATTTACCTCAGCTGCCAGGCTTAGCCAGCTGGGATTAACTTCCCCCAGCTGAGGATATGCAGGGTATCTGTGATCTGTCCAGGTTTCCTAAGGAATATCTGTGTGTACAGTCATGTGTTTGATCTGCTCATCCTCCCCCTCTCGATCCTGTGAGGTACAAAGGTAAAGACGTTCATTTTAATAGTGCAGATGCAGAGGTGCTACGTGTTGATGAAAATAATTATCCTCCAGGACAGAGCCTGGGATAACTCTGACTCCATCCCAGACATCAGCCCCACCACAGCAGGAACGGCCCAACAGGAGTGTCACTGCTTCAAACCCCCTAAAACACCTCTGCCACAGCCCCCCCACCTGCGAGGTGGTCACCAAGTGATGCCACACCGCCCCAGAGGATGCTCCAAGCACTGCCCTGGAGGAATTACTGCACTCGAAGGTGATGGGATGGAGCCGGCTCCGGGGTGGGGACCCCGTGGCAGAGCCAGGCTGCTCTGGCAGCACAGGCAAGGGGGGCAAGTTGTCAGCCCCTGCTCCTTAACACCCTGACAAGCTTATAACTATTTCATTTGTTACACTGCGAACCTTTTTAAATTAATGAGCAGAAGGTTGTCACGGTTGCCGTGGCGACGACACGTTGCCGGGGCAACGGCAGCGATGCAGAGCCTGCGGAGTGTAATCAGGGGTCAGGCTGAGATGAGCCAGGATGTGTGGGGGCTGTGGGAAGAGGCAGCCAGCCCCAGCTCCCACCAGCCCGTGGCCCCACGCTGCTCCCCAGCCCCCAGAGCAGCCCTGCCAGGTGGGAAATCAGCGCTGCCTCCCTGGCAGAGGGAGCAGCTCTGCCTGCAGCCCTCGGGGTGGGCGCCGTGCAAGCCTGGCTGGCTCGTGGGACATCCCCCAGAGCCCATCCCGTGGCTTCATCACCTCTTCTCTCCAACTTTCCCATCCCCTCTGGCTCTGGCTGGCTCTCTGGTCCTTCCCCCCACCCCAGCAAACACCCAAGGGTGGCTCAGGACAAAAACTGTGGGGCAAAAACTGCACCACCTCTCCCAAAGGGAAAAGTCCCTCCAGGACAAGTCCCAAAGGGACACCAGGACAAGGCCCAGAGGGACATCAGGACACCAAGGTGGTTCTCAGGTGGTTTGAAATCAACTGCCTTGTTCTTTCCACCAGGCAGGGATGGAGGCAGCTCAGGCCACTGCTGCAGCCTGGCAGCTCCAGGGCTCTGGGTAATCCAGAGGTTTTTGCAGCCACAAAACTCTTTAAGGGCATTTATTTTCCCCCCACACCAGAAAAGAGAGGGAGAGGAGAGGGCAACCAAACAAATCTGCAGGGAAACACCCCAGAATTCAAGCAGGAAAATGACTTTGCAAGATCTGGGCACAGGGGCCATGAGCTTCTCTTCCTAAGTGCAAGTAGAAGGATGGATGGGACCAGGGGGAGCATTTTAAACTAAAAGAGGTTGATTGAGGTTTGATATGAAGAAGAAGTGTTTGACAATGAAGGTGGGGAGGCCCTGGCACAGGTTGCCAGAGCAGCTGCAGCTCCCTGTCCCTGGAATGTCCAAGGCCAGGTGGGACAGGGCTTGGAGCAGCCTGGGGCAGTGGAATGAGATGAGCTTTAAGGGCCTTCCAAGCCAAACTATTCCATGATTTTATGGGTTGATGGCCTCCAGCCCCTCTCACTCCCCAGGAGCAGCTCAGTAGCCCCCCACACCCAGTTCTGCAGAGCATCCACCTCTGTGCAAGAGGTTTTACAGTGATTTCTGTGAGCCAGAGAGAAGTTTGAGAAGAGGATCCATGTTTACCCCTGAAAGAATTTTCTACTGAGGTCGTTGACATAGAAACCAAGAAAGAAAGAAGGAGAAATAAGAGAAACCTGTAACTGTGAGCACTTGTTGTCTTTCCTGACCAATGAGTAAATGTGAATTTATGAGTTTTGGAAGAATGTATAAAAAGCATGCATAAATAAAATAGAATAAAACCAGGTTTGGATCCTGCTGGAAATGGAGCGTTGCTTTGTGCTGTGACCATCCCAGCTGGGACACACATCAGGGAGCTCCCACAGTGGGGACCCAGCAGGCAGAGGGGGCTCAGGGGCCAGCCCGGGCAGGCACAGCCCTGCTGGGTGGGGAGGAGGCTCTGCACCCCCTGGAATGAGGCAGAGCCATGGGGTGAAGCCTGGAGGGCTGGGACAAAGGGAGTGGGGTGCAGGATGGGGACTGTCACCTCCCCAGCACAGGTGTGGTGCCCGCCCTGTGCTCAGCATCAACACCCCAGGGCGTGAGCAGGACAAAAATGGGGTGGGGAAGGCAGATTGTGGGGCTGGGGATTTCTCTGCCTGCTGGAAAGGGAGGCCTGGGCTCATCCCAGAGAGCACACAGAGAGCAGCTCTGTTCCTCACTGGCATGCCCAGGGTGCCCACAGCATCCTGCAGCTCCACAGGGGGGTTTCACTGGCCCTTTCAAGTGGCCCAGACACCTTCTGATGGGAAAGTGGGGGGCTGGTGTGGACCACAACCACCAGCCCCCTTTCCAGCCCTGACAGAGTGACAGCAAAACACAAAATACATATTTGTAATACATTTACTGCTACTTATTTAACACAAAACTGCTACTACAGTGAGGGTTAATATGCTATATAGTATATTTTAATATATTACATATATTTTTGTATACACAAGATTTTTATATATATATATATATATATATATATAAAACCTCCCCAAAACCAGCTCAAACCCATCTTCTGATCCAGATTTTGAAGGCAGCTTGGTGCTGGGCTGCTGGCAAGAGGGGTGAGCACTGACTCTTCACCCTGTGGGTCTCCTGCTGCTGAGGGTGCTGCGTTCCCCAGCCTGATTCTTTGTGCTGAGCTTTCACCAGCACACGTGCACAGTGCTGTACCACAGCTCTTCCAGCTCTGCTGCCTGTCAGGGAAATGTCTAAATATTTCTATTTTCCACAAATACATTTTTTCATCAGAATTGGAAAGGGGGGAAAAAAAATTTCAAAGCCATGAAAACACTGAAATCCACAATAGTGCTGGAACAAAAGCGGAGTCTGAGCACTGGGAGGAGGACACAGCCGTGGGCCCCAGGGATGGATCCCCTGCCCCTGGGGCTCTGCTGGGCTCCAGGGCTCTGCAAATCCCATTTCCATGCTGTGATGGGAGGAGGAGAAGCACACGGAGCCCCAGGGCTGTGCTATCTCCTGAGGATATCCACAGCAGCCAAGGAGCAGCGACCAAAGTGGAGCCTGGCTCTGCCTGTGGCCCAGATAATGCTGTCAAGCCACAGAAAGCAGGCTCGTCCCAGCCAGCTCAGCAGAGGCCAAGGGGTGAAGGAGATATGTCAGAGGCACCCTCCTGCTGGGAAAAGCAGGGCTGTGATGCCCAGGAGGGACGAGTGTCCATGAGAGCTTCCCTGCATGGCCCCGCCACTGCTCTCTGTCACTCACCAGCAGCTGTGGTGATGAGCACTCAGCTAAAAAGGAAAAATAAATCATTTTAAAAAGAAATTTAAAATGTGAAAACCCTCCATGACCTCCACAGGTGCTTGGTTTAAGCTGGGGGTGTTTCCCAGGAGCTGAGCATTGCCCTTGGCTGCTGCTGAGGTCCCCCAGTCCCTCTCCAGCCACATTTCCTGGGGGGCTCTGAGCCCCTGCCCGAGCTGGGCAGGACACTGCTTCCCTTTCCAAGAGGGTCATTTCCAGAGGCCAAACCATGACCTGGCAGCCAAACCACAGCTTCCCCTTCCCACAGTGCCAGAGTCAGCATCATGTGCCTCAGCGATGCTGCTCGGCAAGGATGGAAGAGAGGAGCATGGCAAAGAAGGAAAAAGGAGCCTGACCTCACTGAGCCCTGCAACTTCAAGCCTCAGAGAGGAAAGGACCAGCAAAATCTGCTCCAGCAGCCATCAAGGCTAATTAAAGAGCAAATGCAGCCATTCCCAAAGGATGCAGCACTCTCCAGCTGCAGCTGCTGCTGACCCTTGGGCTGCAGCTGACCACTGTCACCTCTCTCAGGGCACCTCAGCACCCCAAAACCTGGGGCAAAGCTCCCTGCTGTGCTCACCCCAGCCTGGCCTGCCTGCCCTGGCTCAGCCAGGGACTGCTGGTGCCACAGGGCACATGCCAGGGGCTGCCCAGCCCATGCTCACCCCTGATCACGCTCCCACCCTGCAGGTTCCTCTGTCCTGAAGTCAAAGTCACTCGTGCAGAAGGGCTCTGCTGGCTCTCAACTTTGCTGGGCACGAGGGGCTAATCCTGTTTTACAGATTAAGGAAGGATCCTGCCACGTGCTGGGCTGGAAGCAGTGCCCAGCTCCCTCCCCTGCTCCAGCCCACGGCCACCCCAGCTGCCAGCACCCCTGGTTTTCTCTGGTTTACCCTGGTTCACTCTGTTTGTTAGCTCTGACCCCCAGATTTTGGCCCTCCTGTTCCTCAGGGGCAGGGCTGTTTCTCCCAGCCTCCTCACTCCCTCTTCCCCAGCCCCAGGCATCTGCTGCACACCCACCTCTGCTCCTTAATCCTCCTCATCCTCATTTCAGCCTCTGCCTCTCAAAGCCCTTATCGAGCTCCCTTATCTGAGTCAGGGGCAGAGGAAACTCAGCATCTCCCACCCCAATCTCTTTCACAGTCTATTTTCTTCCTGCCCAGAGTTGATTTCCCTCACCTAATTGCCCAGAAAGCTCTTTTCCCTTCCTCTAATCAGTCTGGAGCAGACTTTCTCTAGATAATTGTGCTGAGACCTGATCACCCTTCTCATCTCCATCTCTCCAATACTCCCATTTCTTCACTAAACTCATCTGCTGGAGCTGCATTCCTTGGTCTAATTATTTCTAGGCTCCGTTGAGTTACTTAATTGCTAATTCGTCTGGCACCCGTATCTGGAAACTCCCAGAGCATCTGAGACAGGGCACAGGGCTGAGTTATCCTGGTATCACTGCCTTCCCAGTGGATGGGATTGCTCCAGGTGTGTGACAGTGTGAGCCCAGAGTAAAACCTGCTGGAAAAAAAAATAAATTATTATTTTTTTTAAATTCACTTGCTCAGTTGTGGCTGCCCCATCCCTGGGAGTGTTCCAGGCTGGGCTGGCTGGGCCTTGGAGCAATGTGGGATAGTGGAAGGTGTCCCTGCCCATGGCAGGGCTGTTGGAGGTGGATGAGCTCTGTGGTCCCTTCCAAGCCAAACCCCTCCATCACTCTGAGATTCTGTGGGAGGCAGAACTCTCTGCTCCTCTTGGTGGGAGCAGCAGCTGCTGGGCGAGGCTCACAGCAGCCAGAGCCACCAACAAACCCATCTTTAGGCCAGGTGTGAACTCACTAAAGCCAAACTGAGGCCAAACTGAAATCTCATCCCAGTGCCCCGGGTACCCCCAGCCCCTGGAGGCTCCAGCTGGGACCATTTTCCCTCTTTCCACCCCTTCCCAGCGCCACACTCGGAGCTGTTGGGGCTGTTTGGACTGGCCCCCGTTGCCATTATCACCCCGGCCGCCTCCTTTTCCCAGGCTAATTGATCCGCTGTTTTGTTTTCTTATCAAATTGCTCTCGGCCCCTGATGCTCCTTTAATCAATGCCCGGCCCTATCAGTTCCAGGGACTGCTGGGAGCCCTCCTCTCGCTGCCACCTCCGTGTCTAATCGCCCGGGGACTTTACCTAATTGGTGTAAAACCTGATTTCTTTCTCTAATCGCTCCGAGGCCCTGATTCACTTATCTAATTGCTCCAAAGCCCAGGCCTTGCACACCTCTCCCATCCTTCTCCTTCCGAGGTTTTTTTTTTTTTTCCCTCCCCCGCAGGTGGCCCGGCTCTCTTGACTCCCTAATCCCTCAACTCTTGATCTCTTTAACTAATCCAGCCGAGATTGGGCACCCTGGCTGCTGACCCAGTGCCACCAGCAGTGACCCCCTCCCCGAGCCCCTTCCCCACCTCCCACCCACCCCACAGAGGGGATTCTTTGCCTGCCTGTCCCCAGCACTCAGGGCGTGGTGCCACCCCGGTGACAAAGCCCCCCCGAGGGTCACCCCCCCTGCCCCAGGAATGTCCCCTCTCTGCCGGGACGGGGTGCACCGGCTCGACCAGTTCCCCCTCTGCTGCACCCACTGGGCTGGGCACAGGGAGGGACAGCAGGGGACAAGGGGAATGTCAGCCCTGGGTGGCTCCTGGAGGGGACGGGGGGGTCAGGATGCTGCTCCCCCGGTGTCCCTGCTCCTGCAGGGACAGAGCCCTCTGCTCCCTCCCTGTGAGTCACGTCCGCTGATTCAAGAGAAGAAATTGGTGGGGAAAACACTCAGCAGTGCCAGCCTGGAAGGATCCCAAGGCTGAGGACAGGGTGGCGGGAGCGGAGGGGAGATTGAGCTGATTTTCCCTGAAGTTCCATGGAAAGTGAGTCCCGTCCTCGGATGCCTCACACACCACTCACCAATCCCCGGAATTTTGGGAGTGCCCAAAACCCGCTCGCTGCTCCAGCAGGCCCTGCTGCTCTCCCTGCAGAGAAGGGGCAGACCCCAGACCCTCTGACCATTGCCCTGACCCTCTTTGGCCGGCGGTTTCAGCCCCAGAGCTCATTCTTTCCTCTGGAGCATCCGGCCTGAGCAAAAGCTTCCCTTTCCCGTGGCTCAGCCCACGCTGGCTCAGCAGCACAAGGTCGCTCCTGCCTTGGCAGCAGCTGCTCAGGGTGACTCACGCTGGCTCCAGCCTCTGCTCAGCCCCTCGTGGGGAGGATTTTGGGGTGGAAAGCGCTGCCCTCCCCTCACCCCCCATGCTGGGATGTGGTTTCATCTCTGAGCTGTTATTTCTGCAGTTTTCCTTTGCTCCCAAGACCGGGGCTGAAGCTGCACCCAGAGATGCTGCAAGCACAGAAATGAGAATTGCCTGATGGCTACAGCAGGGAGGAGGGCTGGGGCCTGATTCCTGCTCTTTGCTTTTCAAAGAGGGAACAGCGAGTCTCTTCACTCTGGGATTTTCCAGACCCCCATCAGCGTTAAAGTTGTGATGGAGTGGATGCTACCAAAGCCCCCCTGCTCCGAGGGAGGGGGGATGCAGGGGGAGGCAGGCAGACACCCAGCCCCTCCTGGGTCCCTGGCCTCCAGGAGCACGTTCCCAGAGCCCAGCAGTGGGAATCTGCTGTGTTTATTTGCAATGCAACAATGACCCCAGGACTTGGAGGAGAATGAGTCAGCTTCCAGTTCAGGGCAGGATTCCTCGTCAGGCCTCTCCTTAAAAAAAAAATCACCGTTTGGAGGTGCAGCAATTAAACAATCCAATTAAACTGGCCCTTCTGACCAGTGACAGGCTGAAACCTTTCCACACTTTTTGTGCCAGGCGGGATGGGAAGCAGCAGAGCCCCCAAACCATTGGAATCTCTCCCCAAACCCCGGGATCCGGGTGGGTGGCAATGCCCCCCAGCCTTGAGGAGCTCCTGCAGCCCCCAAAGGGTTAACACTCATCTCTGGAGCTGCACAGAACCGCTCCTGGCTCCCAGGGGCACAGCCTTCACCCACCCCCGGCTGCTCTGCCCTGGGGATGCCCGCGGGCTCCTGCTCTGACAGCTCTGCAGCTCCGGGGGCTGCGGGGAGAGAGGGGCTCTGGGAGCACCCCCATCCTCCCCGGGCTGCCCTCGGGCCTGTCCCCAGTGCCACGCTGCCCTTGGGACCCCTTGGGGAGCAGCCCTTTCTTGGGGAGCAGCCCCTTCTTGGGGAGCAGCCCCTTCTTGGGAGCAGCCCCTTCTTGGGAGCAGCCCCTTCTTGGGAGCAACCCCTTCTTGGGAGCAGCCCTTTCTTGGGAGCAACCCCTTCTTGGGGAGCAGCCCCTACAAGGGCTCCAGGGGACAGAGTGGGACCCTCCCCACCCTAAACCAGGGCAGTGGCTCCTGTCCCGGGCAGATGCAGCTGCCCCCCAGCTCCTGACCCTCTCCCAGCCCCTCTCCTGGGCACTGCATGCCCCTGCACACCACCCCTGGTTCGCTCTCCTGCCTCTAGACGAGAGGAGAGAGGATGAGCCCAGGCGTTCCCAGGCTCCTGGGGGGCAGCAGGGCTGGCTGCTGTCCCCAAGGACCCTTCAGCCGGTGTCCCTTCACTCATCCCCAAGCCAGCTCCCTCTTGGAGAGCCCTGGGATGAGAAGCAGCACCCCACCCGAGGTGTGAGTGTGCCCCCAGCAGTGCCCTGCCCAGCCTGCCATCCCTGCCAGGATCCATCCCCCAGCTCCTCCCCACGCCGTGCTGGTACCCGCCGTGCCACAGCCTGGCATCTCTTCCCGGGGTTGCCAAAGCAACGGCGGAAACACAACAAACAGCAACAACACGCAGCAGACAGTCGGCAAACATTCCCCTCTTATTTTCTCCCCGCTTCGGTTTGTGCTTTTTCCCCTCTCCCACAAGGAAGCTGCTGCCATCAGAAGGGAGCAGCGATACTATTCCTCAGGGAGCCCGTGCCATCCCGGCAGGAGCTGTGGGGCAGAGGCCCTGGCACTGCCAGGGAGGCTGCTGCTCCTGGGGCAGAGCCTGGCATGGCTGAGCTGAGCCCTGACTGCCCCGGGCTCTTTGAGCTGCTCGCCTGCCCTCTCGGTGCTGCTGGGTGAGCAGGGCTGGCTGGAGCCAGGCTGCCCAAGCAGGTGAACCCCGTCCTGGGCAGGGCAGTGCATCCACAGACCCCTGGGGTGCAGCTGGAGGCACAGCCCAGCCCCTGTCCTGTGTGCCTGGGGTGTCCAGGACTCAGAACCCCTCTGCACAGGGCCTGAGCATCCTCAGGACTGCAGCAGGAGCAGGAGAGAGGGCACATCCAGGTGTGCCTGTGGAGAGGAGCTGGGTGCAGGGACACCCTGGGCATTGCAGGGACACCCTGGGGTTTGCAGGGACACCCTGGGCATTGCAGGGACACTCAGGTTTGCAGGGACACCCTGGGGTTGCAGGGACACCCTGGGGTTGCAAGGACACCCTGGGCATTGCAGGGACACCTTGGAGTCTGCAGGGATACCCTGAGATTTGCAGGGACACCCCGAGGTTGCAGGGACACCCTGGGGTTGCAGGGACACCCTGGGGTTTGCAGGGACACCCTGAGGTTTTCAGGGACACCCTGGGCATTGCAGGGACACCCTGGGGTTGCAGGGACACCCTGAGGTTTGCAGGGACACCTTGGGGTTTGCAGGGAGGTTTGCTCCCAGCACCAGCACCCAGCACCCAACATCCAGTATCAGCACCCAGCTCCCAGCACCAGCACCCAGCACCCAACATCCAGTACCAGCACCCAGCTCCCAGCACCAGCACCCAGAACCTGCTCCCAGCACCCAACACCAGCACCCAGCACCCAGAACCAGCTCCCAGCACCAGCACCCAACATCCAGCACCCAGCTCCCAACACCCCAAACCAGTTCCCAACACCCAGCACCAGCTCCCAGCAGCTTCTCCACCAGGCCAGGCAGGCCCGAGCTGCTGGGATCAGGACTTGCAGCAGCGCCTTTCTGAGCCCAGTGTAACCACTTTTCATCCCTTTTGGGTGTTGGATTCCAGTGAGCAGGCTGGAACAGGGACAGTGATCTCCCAGCTGTGAACCTCCTGCTCCTTCATTCCATCTCCCTCACAAAGCCAGGGAGGTGCCAGCAGCCCCTTTCCCCGCCCTGGGCCAGGGCAGCAGCCCCAGAGTGGGCACCTTTCTCCTCAGATCACACTTTCCTACACATGCTGAGTGCCACAGGCTGCAGGACTTGAACCAAACCAGCCTGGTGAGAGTGAAGAGCTGAATGCCATTGCTGTTCCCTCGTGCAAATTTCCTCTCCATCTCACACATCCCCACACATGCACATACTTATAATTTTCTTAACCCTCCCTCATTCCTTTTTTATTTTTTTTTTTTCCCAAAGTCCACCCATCTGGCAGCTCGTTTGTGCTCCTGGAGGCAATTTGGCAGTAAGTGAGGAGGGAGCAGGAGCACACCTGGGGACCCTGTGGCACCTGGGGACCCAGTGGCACCTCCAGCAGCCCTGGGAATGCTGTGTCACAGCTGGGTGTGAGGGGGAAGTCAGTGAGGGGGTTTAATGCAAGCACAATGATTCCTTTTGCCATGCTGGGGTGCCTGGGTGCTGGAGCTGGTCAAGGTGAAATAATATCTCCAAAGGGACAGGGAGGGGGAATGGGCTTCACACTGCCAGAGGGCAGGGTTACATGGGATATTGGGAAGGAATTTTTGGCTGTGAGGGTGGGGAGGCCCTGGCACAGGTGCCCAGAGAGGATGTGGCATCCCTGGAAGTGTCCCAGGCCAGGCTGGATGGAGCTTGGAGCAGCCTGGCAGGGTGGAAGGTGTCCCTGGCCATGGCAGGGGTAGGGACTGGATGATCTTCAAGGTCCCCTTGAACCAAACCAGTGTGGGATCCTCTGCTGTGAAACACGAGCCCCAGAGGGAGCCCAGTTTTCTCCTTTTCTCCCCCTTCCCAAACAACACCTCTCAGGTGGGGCAGGACCTGGGGATCCCTTTCTGTGTCCCAGCCTGGGCAAGCAGCACCAGCCCCAGGAAAAACCCCAGGAAAAACCCCAGGAAAAGCCCCAGGGCTCAGGAGAGGCTCTGCAAGCCTCAGCCTGGCTTTGTCCACCCCGGATTGCTGCGGGGGATCCATCCTTGGATCTTTGGCCACCCGAGCAGGCACAGAGCAGCCCCGGCAGGGCTGTGCTCGCTTATCCCCAGCTTGCAATGACATCTAGTGGAGCTGGCTCGGGAGGAGCTCAGCCAGCCCCTCCAGAGCTCCCAGGGCTTCCTTTTCCCCTCCGACCTCCTCTCCCAAGCGTGTGGGCAGCAGGCGAGGGGTGGCACCCCTGTTTCTGAGTCATGGCTGGCCACACAGACTTCCCGGGAGCCAAAAAAAAAAATAAAATAAAAAAAAAAATCACTTTTTCCACAGCAGCACCGAGTCCCCTCCAGCCCATGCTGCAGCTGTGCTGAGTGAATAGTTGGGACTGTTTTATTAGGTGGAGTTCTTTACCTCAGGCTTCCCCTCCATCCCCAGAGCCCCCCCAAAAATGGGGTTTTGGCGTGCCAAATGCTGCTGGTGCAAAGCCAGTGGCTGCTTGGCTGCTGGGGGAGGTGGCTGGCAGCAACAAAGCACACTGAGCCACAGCCAGAGACATGCTGGATCCTCCTCTGAAGGCAAGGAAGGGAAAAAATAAACAAATATGGCAACCAGAAGATAAAAAACCCATGTGGAAATGGGTAATGTTGAGCAGCAACTTCCCCAGGATCCTGTCCCTGCAGATGGTGCAGCATCCAACAGGTTAATGGCAGCCTGGTCCTATTTTAAACACAGAAAAGTGCTGCAGCTTGATCCCACTTCATTCCTGTAGAGATATAATCATAGTCTTTAGGAGACGTAATCATAGTATTTATTTAAGAATTAAGTGTGTCTGAAAGTGGCCTAAATTCCCTGTGCAAGAGCTGGGTTGGTGCCTCAGCACCTGACTCTGCACTGCTGGCAGGAGCTGCTCCCTGGCCAGGAGCTGAGGGGGCTCCTTTTTTTTGGGAATGAGGGGCTGTAGGAATGTCACCAGCCTCAAACACCTCGGTAAGCAAGGGGAGAGGCAGGTGAGGAGCACAGGGAAATGATCATCCAGAGAAATCCTGCATTTTCTGATCCATCTTTATTTGGTGTAAACAAGCAGAGGCAGCACAGCAGGAATCCAGCAGGGATGGGGATAAAAAAAGCATCGTTTGAGGCATTTCTATGAGAGGAGGGAAATAAAAAAAAAAACACATAAAAACCTCACAAACAAACATCACTTTCCAAAGACAAGACAGAAAGGTCTGGAGGAGGAGCTCACATGAAGAGAAAATACTTTAAATGAAGCCATGGCCAAACACAGCCATTGTCCCACACTTGAAAACTGATTAAACACCAGGGCAAATCAAGAGGGGACAGAGACACCATCCCTGCTGAGGTGCTGCTGTGGGGTTGTTCCACAGCAGTGCCAGGCACCACTGTGGTGCAGAGATGTGGTCCATGGGACAGCAGTGACACTGAGCCTCTCTCTTGTGTTTCACACCTGGCTGAAGAGCAGTGAAATTCATCTTTAAAATCAAAATTCTTCTGTTGCACCTCAATGAACTAGAGAAGAGCTCACAGGGTCTTCACAAGCAGACATTGCCTCTCTGTTCTGGCCTCTCCCTTCCCCTCCATAAAAAGACTGATTCTGACATTTCCCAAGCCTTAGTGTGAGGAAGAAATATATACATACAAATAGATATAGATAGATATATATAGATAAATTAGATACCTTTATTATATCAGTAAAAGCTGTGTAGTGTCCAGAAATACAGAGTGGGCAGCTGGCTGTTGGCAACACAGGAACTGAACAGCCAAAATACCCAGATAAAATAGATTTTAAAAGCAACACATGCTGCAAAAGCTTTGGCAGCTGCCTCCTCCTGCAGGGAGGTTGGGCACTGGTTCAGTACCAAGCTTGGGGTGCCCAGGGCTGGGGCTGGGCCCTGTGTTCCCCACTCAGGCACTGGTGGCTGCAGATGCTCAAGCACACTGCATCCATGCAGGAAAGCTCCATGGCCAGCAGCAGCTCCCCTGCCCTGGGGTCTCTTTGGCAGGTTTATATTGCCCCCGTTCCCTCTAGCCCCACCCCTGACCCTGTTACTTCTTGAAGAACTTCTTGTTGAGGAGGAAGATGAGCAGGTTGACATTGACCTTGGCTTTGTCAAACATCTTCATGACTGCTACCCCCTCGTACTGCAGCTGCAGCAGGTCCTGTGGGAGAGGGGACTGCCACTGCCACTGTGCCCAGCCAGGGAAGCCCTCCTGGGTGCCCAGCCAGGCACAGGGGGCTGGGCTTGCAGTGGGAGCTGCACAGCCCAAGGCAGGGCTCCAAGTCCCCACAAGAGCTGCAGGTGTGGGGACAGCACCCAGCCCCCCCCATACCCAGCTTCCCCCATCTCTCTGAGCCCAGAAGGTGCAGGACAGGCTCCCCACCTGGTAGTGCAGCTGGAAGTGCTCCATGTCGACCCCCATGAACTTGGCTTTCACCTGGAACCTGCCTGACTCCTCACAGGGGGTGATGTCGAAAACCACGTTCCTGAGCCTGAGAAGACACAGCCACTCACTACCAAAAGGGGCTTCACAGCTTGAACACAGCCAGGGCACCCCCTGAGCACAGCAGCCAGACCCACAGCCCAAACCTCAACTTTCCTGCATTCTCCTACACCAAACAACCTGCCCCACATGGCAGGACAACAGTGGCCCACGTGCATCCTCCTCCTCCTCAGTTATTTTCCTCTACCTGCCCAAGTTTTCATAGAACCATGGGAAATCCTGAGTCAGAAGGGACCCAGAAGGATCATCAGGTCCAACTCCTGGCCCTGCACTGAGTAGCCCCAAGCAGGAGCCCCTCCCTGGGGCAGGGTTACGCACTGGCTGGGTGGCAGGTCCTGGATCTCCAGCAGCACGCCCTTCTCCCACAGCTGGGCTGCTGTGTAGTGCAGAGATGGCAGCTTCTTGCTCTTCCCACTGCCCCTGGAAGAGAAGGGACCACATTCTGAGAGCTCTTCTCCAGTCATCTGTGACCCCTTGGATTCCCAGCATCTCCAGGACTCACAACAACCAGAGAGCAATTAAAACAAATAACGGGGTTTTTTTAAATTACTGATTTTTGATAAGGAACCGCACTTGTTGCTGGCTGCCAGGTTGTCCAGGCAGGTCTTGATGTACTGGTTGTAATAATCAATTTGCTCCTCATAAAACAGAGTCTTGGCATCGAGGCCCTCCAGGGTCTGCCTGAGCTTCAGGAGCTCCCTGCGGCGCTGCTGCCGGTGGCGCCGCTGGTTCCGGATGTCCTGGAGGAAACAGCAGTGCCAGAAACCCAACACGTGCCACGAGCAGGACCTCTGGGGGTTTGGGGGTGATCCCCAGCTCACAGCTCACCTTGGCCAGCTCATCAATGAGCTGCTGGTAGTGGTTGGCAGAGTCCAGCAGCCCCAGGCTCTCCAAGCGCCGCAGGTTGCGCGTGACCTTGCGCTTCTTCTCCTCCATGGAGAGCTGGCTGTTGGCAGCCAGGGAGGGGTGACGCCGCAGCTGGGCAGAGGGCTGGGCATCCCGCAGAGCTCGCTGGCACACCAGGCGCTCGTGGGCAGCTTCCTAGGGGTGAGAATGGGTCAGCCTGGAGCACAGAATGGGATACAGAGGCGGAACAACCGAACTCTGTAGGATTCACGTTCTCTGAACTGAGAAAAGAATGATCAAAACAATTTTTTATCTCAGCTGCTGCACCTTTGTGCCAAAGTAGAATGCAATATGGAGACAGTTTACCCAAAGTGTTTTGTTTTCTTGACCAATCTCTGCAAACTGTCCTGATGGTCAGCAGACACTCACAAGATTTTGTGCAGTTTAGTGCTTGTGTAGTTTCAGTTTAGATGTAGTGTAATATAGTATAGAATAATATAGCATAATAAAGTAATTAATTAGCTTTCTGATATCATGGAGTCAGATGCATCATTTCTCCCTGCCACAGGGGTCACCTTGAATTTGCTATAGAACTCCTTCACCCATGCTTTGATCTGGGTCCCTCCTGGCCCAGAACAGGTGACTTTTCTGAAAAACAGATTCCAGGCACTGCTGGATAACGAGAGCAGTGACCAAACCCCTGAGAGGAGGAGGGCAGCTTTTTGCTGAGAACTTTTTTGCCATTTGCCCACAAAGTTTTTCAGTTCATCCCTAGCAGCAGCCTCACACACCTCACCTCATGCTCTGAGGCTGGTGTCCACAGGATTTCTGGGAGGGAATCTCCTGGCTGGCACTGGATCAAATCCACCAGCATCTGCTTGGTGCTAGAGACCAGAGGGAGATGTCAGGCATCTGCTCCAGACCATCACCCTCCACACAATATTCAGGTTTCTTGAGCATCCCAGCCCCCAGTACCCTTCCAACACCCCCAGTACCCTCCTGATGCCCACAGAGCCCATCCTCACCTCAGCAGCAGGCTCCTCGTGTCACTCTCCTCGCTGCTGGCCACTGGCACCAGCTTGTTGGTGAGGGTGAGGGAGATCTCTGTTCTGCTGAGCTGGGACAGCACCTGCTCAGCATCACTGTCTCCCAGGCTGGCAACACTCTCTCCTGTGAGGGCACAGAGAGCCCTGCTAGCTGTGTTGGGCTCTAGAGGGCTGGCTTCCCATGCCCAAAGCAATCCAGCTGAAGCTTTGTGCAAGGAAAGTGTGCCCACGTCCACCCTCCTCCCATCGGGTCCCAGAATCCAACGTACCAACCAGGGACTGGACTGTAGGAAGCTCATCAAGATCCTCCAGGAGCTCGTGCAGGGGGTCACTGTGGTGTGCTGTGATGGAGTCCCGGTGCTCGAGCAGGAGCTGGACAGTGCAAGGCATGAATCAGTGGCAAAGGGAGATGAAAATGGAGAGTGAGGGAAGGTCACACTTCACACCCACGAGGGGATGGAGAAAACATGAGGTTTGCAAAAGGACAAATCTGCAGAATCTAGGTTATTTCCTTGCTTAGAAGAGGAAAAAAGGGTCAGGAATAGGGCAGCTGTGCCAGGGGTGGAATACAGAAAGATGGGAGGAAACGCAGCAGAAAGCCCAGGGGGTGGGAGCAGAGGAAACAGAGCTTGCCATGAGCTTTATGCCCTGACCTTGTGCGTGTTGATGAGCTCCCCCACGGTGATGTAGATGACTGGTTTGGCCACGGCCACCATCTCTGAGTACTCATCCATGTCAAACCTCTCCTCAGGCTCAGGCACGCAGCAGGCAGCAGAGATGAACCTCCTGCAGGGAGGGACCCCTTTGGTCACCCCAACCCCCTGCCACGGGCTCCTGAGCCACCCTCCCACCCCATCACCATCCTGGGGCCCACCTGAACTTGCTGTGGGTGTGCTCCAGGTACTGGTTGAGCCCGCAGAGGTGGGCACTGTCCCCCTGGAAGGCCTTGCGGGCGGCGGCGTGCTGCAGCACCTTGGCGATGGAGCCCAGGCTGCGGCGCTGCTCGGGGCGCAGGGCCACCCCGGCTGACATGTCCACGATGTCAAAGCCGTCGGGGGCCACCACTGCCGGGTTCATGAAGCGGTAGTAGAGCAGGTTCCCCACGATCTAGGGCATGAGACAGGCCGGGGAGCAGTTGGGTTAAGGCCCAAGGTGACACCTCAGCAGGGGAGGGTGTTTTGTCCTTGCTCTGCATGGTGGGGCCATCCTGGAAGATCCCACTCTTGGCATTTCCTTAGTGGCTCAAGGAAAATGTTGACTTGGAGGTGTTTTTTAAGTCAAGAGGACCTGACCTTTTGTGGCCCTTCATGTACAGGCACAGCTGAACCCCACCAAACCATGCAGGTGCCCCAGCCCCACGGTACCTTATCAACCTCCTCGGCTGGGGCCTTGGGGAATTTCTCAACCAAGGACATCCTCAGGATTTTGGCCATGTAGCGCATCCCATAGCTGAGGAGAGGTAGGGAGAGGACCATCAGCACGTGGGCCCACCCTGATGACCCAGTCCTATACCCATCATCCAAGGAGCAGCAAGCTCTCAGCCCTGGGGTGATGGAGAAGCCCACAGGTAGGACTGGCAGCTACAGCACCCCTCAGCTCCCTCTCCCACCCTGCTACCAGCCCAGGCACCTCTGGAGAAGGCCTTCATCCTCTGAGGTGACCACAAAGCTGGCATCCATCTCAAAGTCAGCAGTAAACTGCCCAGAAATGGAGCAGAAAAACAAGCCAGCCCATGAGGTGCTGCTGATATTTGGGGTTCTCCTTGCTGACAGTGCACTAACTCAGTCCTGCAGCAGCAAAGGGGCCAGGAAGCCCCCCCATAACCCAGCCTCCTTTCTAAGGCCTTGCTGGAGACACCTCCGAGCGAAGAGCACTCCTGGGGTGTGCACAGAAACCGTGGGGATACTCACGGGATCTTGTCCACAGAAGAGGTGATGGCAGAGACAAACTTGTCTGTCACTGCCAGGAGATTGCGGATGGAAATGTCCAGCCTCCTCTGGACCTCGGGGTGGCTGAGAGCCTGCTCAGGGCTGACCTCATAGGGCAGCTTGCTGTGAAGGGAGCACAGGACCCCATCACCATCTCAGTGCCCATCACCCTGTGGCCGAGCCAAGCCTTCTTAACCCAGGCTCTGACCTTCTTTGCCCAGTCTGAGACTCAGTCTGGTTGATCCACGCCTTGTAGATGTCCACGGGGTCCGTGTGGATGCTGAGGGTCTTGTCCTGCAGCACCTCCTGCACGGGGCCAGCCAGGATGTGCCGCAGGGCGTTCTGGCCACGCACGTTGCGGTAGAAGCTGACCACGAGCCGGATCACCGTGGCATTGCCCGTCAGGATGTCATGAACGTGGTCCACCTTGGACCTGGGGACAGAGATGGGGCAGGTGGCATGAGGGGATGGACCGGTGTTTGTGTGTTCTCCAAGCAGGAGGCAGCAGAGGTGACAGCATGCAAGCTGATGCAGCTCAGCCTTGCCCTGGGCCCGTTCCCACCCCAGGACACCCACCTGATCTCCTCCTGCAGTGCCACTCTGAAGAGCTGCAGCAGCAGATAAGCCTCCCGTGGGTTGGAAGCGTAGTTGTAAAGCGTAAAGATCACCGACTCCATGAATTTGGTGGACTTGTTCTGGGGCATCTGGAAGATCAGCCTGGCCAAGTACACTGGCTGTGTCTGCAGGGAGGAGGGACACCAAGCTAGCCAGGGGTCAGGTCCCTGCACTGCCCCCCCAAGCTGTGGGGACACAGCAGAGCCCCCCAGCCCCACCTGCAGCAGGTAGAAGAGGTGCTGATAGGCCTCCAGCTTCTGCCTCTTCTCCTTGCTGAGCGTCTTGAGCCCCTTCTGCTTGTCCATGGACATCATCTCTGAGAGCTGCTCCTTGTTCTTCCTGGTCAGCTTCTTGCAGTGAGACACCACCTCCTGTGGTGGGAGAGAAGCACTCGGGTCTGCCTAAGGCTCTGGCTTTCTGACCAGTTTCTGGGAGAGCCAGAGGCACCCCAGTGCTCCCTGACCCCTCCAACTGCTTAAGGAGTGAAGCAGAGACAAATCCAAGCTGCGATGCCACGGAGGGCAGGACGGCACGAGGCAGCCAAGCCCTCCCCCTCTCTCTCTACCTGCAGCGTGATCCTGTTCTTGACCAGCAGCCCAATCTTGATGTCCATGAGGTCCAGGTCGCTCTCCAGCTGCCGGCTGGCACGGATCCTCTTCACCACCTCCTCCTGCAGCCGCAGCACCTCCGACTCCTCCCAGAAGTCGTGCTGGCTCTGCTCCAGCAGGTGGATGAAGCGCCGCACGATGCCCAGGGGTGGACTCTTGCTGTGGACTGCAGCAATGCACAGGAAGGCCGTGAATAATTGCCCCCACTGCAGTCCCTCAGACCCCCAGCACTCACTCAGACACCCCATCCTCCTCCCCAAAAAGCATCCTCTTGCAGCAGCAGGACATGGGACAGCACGTGGCCACACTGTGCAACAGCCTCCAGGAAGGTTTTGGGGGCACAGGGGCAGCCCCAGGGCTGATGAGCACAGACCACCAAGGCTCTGTCACCCCTGTCCTTGCCAAGGGGCCACCAGCAGCCTGCTCATAACTGCTTGCCCACTGTGCAGGGCCAGCAAGGGAAGAGGCAGAGTCCCCTTCCCAATTAGCCATGACACTTCAGAGCAGCAATGAGCAGGCACTTACTTACCCAGCATCCTGTAATCCCCACGGGCCTTGTTGGCTCGCACAAAAGCCTGGATTTTAATTACAGCTTTAATCTGCCAAGACAAACAAGGGGGTGGGAGATGTTTTTCCATAGTGTCCCTAACACATGTGGGGAGTGAAGGAGAGCTGGACAAGCACCTCGCTGCCTGGTCCCACTGCCAGGAATGTATTAAGGCCTGGGATGAGGGTCTCTACAATACAGGAGAGATTTTGGGATTCTATCCTTTTCAGTGGTCATTCCCCTCCACTCACTGTATATCAGAAGCTGCAGCAACTCCAGGGGTGCAACTTCACTTCCCACAGCTGAGACCCCCTCCACCTTTTCCCCAAAAATATTTCCTTCCCCTCTTGATGGGCATCTTGAAGTCATTGTTGCTTTTTGATGGAACTGGAGTGGTTTTTCTCTCCTCACACTTTACAGGAACCTGAGAATTTGGTTTCCAGACCCACCAGGTACCTATTCCTTCCCATCTGCCCCCCTGCCAGATAAATCAGCTCTTCCAGCTGCACTGAGAGCACTCAGGGACAGCGATCCAACTGCTCCAGATCATCCCCCTACATCCCCACCAACAGGGTCCCAGGAGCTGTTTGACTCCCATCCCATCTCTTACATTCTGCCTGAAGTAGCGCAGCCTCTCCTGGTACTTCCTCTGTGCCTGCCACATCCTCACAGCTGCCTGGATCTGGGAGAGATGTTCAAACATTTGGATTCTGGAAGGACTTACTTGGCCAAAGGGAATGGGTGGAGGGGAAAAATCATGAGGACTTCTAGGGGAGGTTTAGGTTGGATATTAAGGAAAATTTCTTCATAGAAGGGGTGGTCAGGCATTGGCACAGGCTGCCCAGCAAAGTGGGTTCACCATCCCAGGAGGGATTTAACACCCACAGGGATGTGGCACTTGGGAACACAGTTAGTGGTGGCCTTGGCAGTGCTGAGATGGACCCAGTGATCTTCAAGTGCTCTTCCAGTCTCAGTGAGCCCATGATAACAATTCTAATCTATGATTTTTTTTCTGCTCTGTCCATTCACACACTGCCCTGGCCCAGCTGCCACAATCCCCCCGGCTCCTCTGCACTGGGCAGGGGTAGATGCCACCCTCACAAGCTGAACAATGCCCAACACGGGAATCTTCCAAACCTTGATTGCAGCCTCTGTGTTGGATTTCAGGTAGTGCAGCCTGTCCAGGTAAGCTCTGCGCTGCCTGTACCCCCTCCAACAAGCCTGGGCACGAGAAGACACCTGAGTGAGGTCACTGTGGCTCCATTGCTTTTTCAGAGAGCACACGAAGAAAGAGAACAACACAGCGCGGGGAAAGAGGAAAGCAGCCACTGTGAGAGGACTTCTAGGGGAGGTTCAGGTGCTGCAGGGAGCAGCAGGGTGCTCAGGGATCCTGGCAGTAAAACCACAGAGCAGCAAGCGCCGGCCCTCCCCAGACCCGCCAGCATCTTCCCTTGGTGTGTGCCGCTGTTGAGAGCGGGGACAGCTGCTGGCTGTGTCACCTGGATCCTGATGGCAGCTGGCCTCTGCTCCCGCAGGACGCGCCGCCGCGCCGCGAGCTGCCGGCGGACGAGGAAGCCGCGGAGCCGCGCCTGCAGCCGCACCACCAAGGCCACCCTGGATGCCCACAGGCGCTCCCGCTCGTGGGCCAGCGTCACTCGGGCGACGACAGACTGCGAGGACACGAGGCAGAGCCGGCTCAGCCCCAGCCGTGCCAGCGGTGCCCGGTCAGCCCGCGCTGCCCGTACCTGCATCTCCTCCCGGCTCAGGTGCGTGGTGTTGAAGGTGCCGCCGCGCGGGCACTGCCAGCTGCCCTGCAGGGTCTGCAGGTTCAGGTAGTACTCGGTGCCATCCAGCAGCCTGTGCCGGGTCCAGCATGGCTTCGTGCTCCCTGGATGGATGGGAGCTTGCCACCAGGGTATTTTTATGAAAAGCCTTTGCTAGGATTTTTCTCCTATTCTAGCTGAGGAGCCTCAGAAAAGAAATGTAAACAATAACTCTCTGCTGGCTGTGGAATGTGGGCTGGAGGTTGTTCACCAACAGGTGCATCTTAGATTGGTCCAGGTGGATTGTTTCTACTTAATGACCAACCATAGTCCAGCTGTTTCAACTCTCTGAGCAGTCACGGGTTTTTATTATTCATTCCATCCCTTTCCTTTCTAGCTTTCTGATGGATCCTTTCTATTCTTTTTAGTATAGCATTTTAATATAATATAATATCATAATATAATAAATCAGCCTTCTGAGACATGGAGCCAAGATTCTCATCTCTTCCCTCATCCTGGGGACCCTCAAACACAACCACAGGAGCTGCTGGAGAGTGCTGCTCCCCCTGAACACCCTGGCCAGGGGTGCACCCCAGGCTCCCAGGGTGGGGGAGGTTTTGCAGCCCCCAGGGTTTTACCTGCTGGTCTCTTGGTGGCCATCAGAGCTGCCAGCTGCTCCTGGTAGGCGTCAGCACAGGCATTCACCACCCCACACAGGGCAACGTCAGGGTTGCACAGCACCCTCAGTGTCTGTGATGCCTTCCCTTCCTTGATGGCCTGGTTGATGGCAGCTATGCCCAGAGCCACTGCGGGAGCAGAGGGGCTCACATCAGCCCCTTCTTGTCCCCCGACCTCCAGCAGCACCCACATGGGGAGAGCACTCACTCCTCCTGGCTGCCACGGTGTCCTGGTTGGCCTGGCAGACCCCTTCCTGGATTTCTTCCCAGCAAAGAGCAGCTCCACTGTCCTCCGTGGCCTGTGAGATGGGGGACATGGGCTCTAGTGAGCTGGGCAGCCCTCCTTGAACACCTGCTGCATTGCTGGGGTGGGGAGGGGGGATACTTCACAGTCCTGTGACCAAGGCAGGGTACCCTGCATCCAGGGGGGGATACCATGCTGCCAAGGAGATTCCCCACAGCTGAGAATCCCACCCCACCTGGGCTTTCTGCCTCCGTGCCCGGGACAGGACCCGGTGGTAGCGTGGGGCAGAGGGAGGGGCGAAGATGTCGAGGGCATCTCCAGCCAGCAGCAGCAGCGCCGCCAGCGTCTGCTCAGGGTCCTCCCGCAGCAGCGCCTCGTTCAGCAGCCGGAGGGCACGGACTCCTGCCGGGGAGGGAAGGGAGGACACCTTTCAGCCCCTCCAGGCTCCAGGGGAGTCACAGCCCAGGGTGGTGTGAGATTCTCCGGTGTCTTACTAGGGCTGGAATCCCAGTGCAACCTCCCTCCGAGGATATCTGCCACCCCCTGCGTGCCCAAACCTCGTGTGGGCAGGACTCACGGTTGTTTTCATCCTGCACTGATGAATTGGTGTTGTTGATGCTGTCCTGAATGTCATTCCAGCTCAGGAACTCAGCTCCTGCTTTCCTCAACTGGCTTTTCAGCTGCAACAAGTCATCAAAGTACCTGCAGGAGAGACACAAAGCAATGACCTGAAGCATTCCAAGAAGGGCTTGGTGCGTTCTGAGAAGGAAGGCACCTGCCAGAGCCAGCTGCCCAGCTCTTCAGAGGGTAGAAGCAAGGCACAGGACAGGGAGGCTGCTGGAACAAGCCCACAAAAAGCCCAGGCCCCCTGACCAGCCCTTTCCACAAGATTTCTCCACACCAACCCCTAACACAGAGCCCAACTCACTGCTGTGCATTTGCATCCTCAGCTCCTGAGAGGCCCAGGGCAGGGCTCACTAGGCTGCTCCAGAGCCTGCTGGGGTTCCTGGCATCCAGGGCTTGGTTAACCAGTGCCACGGCCGAGAGCATCTCCACAGCCACAAACAACTCCTCCTGTGCCAACTCGCCCTGCACAGGGCAGGCAGAGACAATGAACCCCCATAACCTCCTCCTCCTCCAGGCCCAGCTTCCCTGGGGAAGCAGCAGCAAAGGAAGCACCCCAGTCCTAGCAGAGGGCATCCCTGGGGTCTCTCACCTGTGGGTGCTGTTTCTGCAGCAGGGCCAGCTGGTGCTGGTACAGGGGGGCAGCAGGGCCATGCACATCAGGCAGCTGGGCTGCAGGGTCCATCAGAGCTTCCAAGGTTTTGGCTGGCACCCCTTGGCGGACAGCAGCGTTGATCCGGCTGACAGCCTGCAGCACTGAGGGACAGACAGGGGGCTGGCACAGGGAGGCTGCAGGAGGTGGCTGTGCCCTGTCTCAGGGCCAGGCTGCCAGCTCCTGGGATGCACTGGGCAGCAGAATCTGCAATAGGAGTTCACCCAGGCACTCACTGGCTCGCTCCTTCTCGTCCCTCCGGTTCGCTGTGAGGATCCCTGCCTGCAGCTCCTGCTGCTCCAGCAGCTCCAGGTAGCCCAGTTCCTGCAGCAGGCAGAGAGGGGTGTCAGCTCTCACAGCTCTCCCTGCTTGTGCTGACAGAGCAGCCGTGCTCAGACCCCTGGCAGAAAGCTGGGGACTCCCAGCCCAAGGGATCTCCCTCTCCCTGGGGACCACGGGCTGCCCCCCAGCACCAGCACCCTGCACCCCAGGCTCCTGCCAGCCCCTACCAGGGCCTTCTCCTCCCGGTCCGTGCTCAGCTGCTCCAAGTAGAGCTCGAGGTTGTCCCGCTGGACGCAGCGCAGGGCCAGGCTGGGGTCCTGCAGTGCACAGTGCAGTGCCAGCACATCCTGTCTCTCCAGGGCATTGTCCACCTCTTCCAGAGCCCCACGCACTACAAGAGGCCAGTTCACCCCAGAGGTGAGCAGGTAAATCATCCCACAGCTCCAGGGAGCAAAGGCAGCTATGGGCTAAAGCCTGCATACCCATCACTTTAATTTCTCCTTGGAAATGCACACCCAAGCCCTTCTTCCCACTAGGTCTGAGGCTGGCCAGAGCAGCTTCTTTCTGCTCCTCCCACCACTCTCCCCATGCCCAGGGCTACCATATTCCCACCATAAGCCCTGGAAAACCCCCAGAGGGAAGGCCCAGCTTTGCTCACCATTCACTTTGTTGATGTTCCCTTGGATTTCAGCCTGGGTCAGACACCAGTCGTAGACGTCCTCTCCTTCAGGGATCACCTGTGGGTACTGGACAGGGAACTCCCCAGCTTGAGCTTTCTGCCCAAGCCCACCCCACCATGCACAGTGGGGTCCCCTGCAGATGCCTGGGCTCATTTCTGGGTGAACTAGCCCCCAAAGAGGAATCATCTCCCCATCTTCTGCTCAGCACAAGAGCTCCCAGGCCGTGTTTCAGCCAGCAAGCCCTGTAGGTCTCTGGCCAAGGGATCCCTCCACCCGCCCATCAGCAAAGGGGCTGCTCCTCTCCCAGAGGACCCTGAGGTGCATTGCTCACCCTGTTTCTAGCATTGCTGCCCTTCTCCAGCTTGGCCTGGTGCAGCACCTCCTGGTAGGCCCCTGCCAGCTCGTGGCGCAGCCCCAGCAGCATGGCGTGGGGGTTCTGCAGGGCCTCCATCGTCTGGGCCACCACGCCCCGCTCCACCGCCTCGTTGATGGCCAGCACTGCGGCGTGGACTGGGGGAGAGGCAGGGACAGGGTGAGTGACATGGGACACGGAGGGGCAGGATGGACCATCTGCTTTATCCCTGCAGGCAGTGGGACAAGACATTCCACGGGAACCCGCCCTGTTCACAAGGCCAGCTGCAGTTCCCAGCACCCAGAAGTCTCACAGCAAGCCCAGGGAATGCAGAATTCAGGCTGCTGCTGCCTAGCAATGGCTGTGCCAGCACCTGCAGCCTTGTGCCGGGCTGAAAGAAAACAACCAGGTGCCTCCCACTGCATCCATCACCTCCCAGGGCACCCCCTCCCAGCTTGCTGGCCCCAAATTTGGCATTCAGCAGCTGAGCCATGACCCTGCTAAGGGCTGACACCCAGCCCTGCTCCCCACCAGGCACCCATCACCTGCTGCTTCATCCACTGAGAGCTCGTTGGCCAAAATGCCTCCAATCTTGCTGAAGGCAGGCAGCTGCAGCCCATACTTCTCCAGCTCCCTCTTCATGTTGTTGATCTCCTCCTCTGGAGCAGAGCAGAGGCAGCACTGCTCAGCACCAGCCCCGTAGCCCAGTACAGGAGCAGGGGCAGCCAGCAGAGTCCCCACTCCCCTGCCAGACTGAGAGGGGTGCAGAAAAAACCCACACTGGGGTGAGCATCCCTGAGGCAGCTTTGGCAAAACGCATCCAAGACTTTCACTCCGCACACCCCTCCTGCCATGGGACCCCAGAGCACTGGTGGCAAACCCCCCTTGGCAAGTCCAGGCCAGGTCTTCCTGCACACACCTGTGAAGTTCACTTTCCCATACAAGTCCTGGATCGGAGGAGCCAGCCCCAGCTTGAAGAGGTAGAAGCTGAAATACAAACCCACACGGTGACATCACCTGCTTCTCCCTCCTGATGCTTCCGTGTCACCCGAGGCTGATGGGTGACACCACCAAAGGGCTCACGAGCATGAACACATTCCATGAGAGCCAGGCCAGGGCACCCACCTGAGTGCATGGATGCAGTAGACCACCCGAGGCATGTTCTTCTTGTCATAGATGTCCGTGGTCTCTGGGTGGAAGATCTGCCACCAAGACAGAGACATGTCAGGGGGCAGTGGCATCGAGGCAGTCCCCAGGGTCACTGGTGTCAAAGAGTGGGGGGCAAAGACAAAGCCCCCCTGCCATACCAGCACCCCAGTACTGGCACAAGGCAAGGGCCAGTGTGTCCCTTGGCTGGGGAGAGCAGAGGGGAGGTGTTACCGAGGGAAGCCCCACATGGCTCATGGCATCACGCCAGTAGTTGATGTTATCCGTGTGCCGAAAGTGAAGCCCAGCTGTCTGGAAGAGAGGAGCTGAGGTCAGGCTGAACCCCACTTTCTCCCACCCCTGGGGTCCCCCTTGCCCCCAGAGCAACCCAGCCGAGGCAGGAGGTCAAAGACAGAGGCAATGCCTGTGATCCCCAGCTCAGGGACCCCACTGCAGCCACCTGCTAGAGAACAGTCCCTCAGTGACTGCTGTCACCAAGTCCCTCCTCACTCTGCACTCACCAGCAAGGGAAAGCTTTGGGGCTACACCCTAAGGGGTACTACACCTTCCCTCTGGTGCCACAGCCTTACCTTGTACCGTGTCTGTTCAGGGTCGTAGATCTTCTTCAGGGGGACAATGGCAGGGGCAAAGCAGTGGCCCAGCTTGGCCAGGAGGACCCCGTTGCGCAGGGTCTCCTCCAGCTCCGTGGGTGGGGGCAGCCCCTCACCCAGACAAGCCTCCATCCACCTGGCAGGGCAGGGACAGGGCACGTCACAGACCCCCAGAGAAAAGCACCCAAAGGACATTTCCCCCCCACCAGCTCCATTCCAATAAATCCTCCCTAGCAGGGGAGCTCAGCCCTCAGGCATTGCTGCTGGGTGGTTTTTAGTTTGGGTGTAGGGCTGAGCGTCCCCCCACAAAAAAACACAACCCCCCAGAAAGCCACAGCAGCATTCTGCAGTGCTATAGCCACCCCCCACCCACTCTCCCCCTGTCCCTCCCCTTAACACGCCTTCTCCCCCCAAATCTGAGCTCGAGGATCTCCCCAAGTGCAGCCCCACCGCTTGGCTTCCTCCAGGTGACACAGGTACTGGTAGGCAACGTTCTGCCTCCTCTGTTCGTCCATCTCATCGGCAGTCGGGCGCTCACCTGGGCAGAAAGGGCCCCCCCATCAGAGCCCCCTGCTCAAAGAGGCTTTTTGAAGCCCCCCATAGCCACTGAAACTAAGATTTGGGAAAGGGAGCCAGGCTTTGGGTGCAGCAGCCTCCCACAGCCCTCGTGGGAGTGGCATCAACGTCACAGTTCATGGTGGGAGGAAAGTTTCCAATTTCCTTTTTTTCCAAGTAACGGCCATCGGGGCTGGCACTGGAGTGGGAAGGGCACAGAACAAGCATCCGGGGAGGAGGTGGGGAACACAGGTTTGGGGTCCTTTTACACTGCTGCTCATGCTGGAGGCACCCACGACTTCTGGGGGGCACCCAGCTGCCTCCCAACAAACCATTCCCCAAAATATGTCCCCCCCAGTTTGTCCCCATGGGCCTGGCACCTTGCCACCGCCGTCCCTCTACCCACGTGCAGACTGCCTGTTCCCCCTCCACCCCTAAATCCGACCGCTCCCCCATCCCTCTGCACGCCCAGAGTCCCTGTCCCCCCTACACTTGTCCCCTCACATTCCCCTGACCCCCAGCCTCACCTGTCCCCTCACTTCCCCCTGTCCCCCAGCCTCACCTGTCCCCTCACATTCCCCTGTCCCCCCATATCCCCCTGTCCCCCCAGCCTCCCCTCCCCCCTCCCTTCCCCCTGTCCCCCCAGCCTTACCTGTCCCCTCACATCCCCTGTCCCCTCACATTCCCCTGTCCCCCCATATCCCCCTGTCCCCCCAGCCTCCCCTCCCCCCTCCCTTCCCCCTGTCCCCCCAGCCTTACCTGTCCCCTCACATCCCCTGTCCCCCCCAGCCTTTCCTGTCCCCCCACATTCCCCTGTCCCCCCCCAGCTCGCTGCACCCCAGACTTGTCCCCCTCCCGTCCCGCTGCACCCCGGACATTCCCGCTCCCCTCCCCTCATCCTCTGCCCCCCGCCGTGCCCGCAGCCCCCGGTGCCGGTGCCGGTGCCGGTGCCGGTGCCGGTGCCGGTCACTCACAGCGCCCCGGGCCCGCTCCCTCCATGGCCGCGGCGGCTCCGGTGGCTCCGCCCGCGGTTTGAATCTCCCGCCGCACACGTGGCTGCGCGCGGGGGCTGCCGGGCGGGACAGAGGGACAGGGGGACAGCAGGACAGCGGGACACGGGGATCCAGAGACAGCGGGACCCCGGGACACAGGGACAGCGGGACACAGGGACCCCGGGACAGCGGCACCCCGGGACAGCGGGACCCAGGGACACGGGGATCCAGGGACAGCGGGACAAGGGGACACAGGGACAGCGGGACACAGGGACCCCAGGGCACCGGGGAGCAGCGGCACTGGGACTGCGGGACACCGGGACAGCGCGACAGCAGGGGACGGCGGCACTGGGACCGCTGGACCCTGGGAAAGTGGGGCACCGGGACAGCGGGACACCGGGAAAGCGGGGCAACGGGACACCAGGACCCTGGGACAGCGGGACACCGGGGGCGGGAGAGCATGGGACACACACTGGGGAGCTCAGGGGGCACCGGGACCCCGAGACACTGGGACACCGGGGAGCAGCGGCACCGGGACACCGCGGGGGAAACCGAGGGACACACACTGGGGAGCTCAGGGAGCACCGGGACCCCGAGACACTGGGACACCGGGGAGCAGCGGCACCGGGACACCGCGGGGGAAACCGAGGGACACACACTGGGGAGCTCAGCGAGCACCGGCGGTGCGGCAGGTGACACACACCGAGAGAGAGAGGGGAGCCTCAGGTTGCAGGGGGAGCCTTGGGGTGCAGGGGGAACTCGTGGGTGCAGGGCTAAGCGAGGACTGGAGAACTCCACCGGCTGTGTCAGTGCTGTGCCAGACTAAGGACGTGCCACCCGGCCCCGCGGTGCCCTGTACCCTCGCTGCTCTGAGCCTGCTCCAAAGCATGAACCTGCCCCCTGTGGAACAAGCCCCCAGCACCTGCCACGAGCTGTTGAGGCAGGTGTGCCATCCATTACATGGCTGTCCTGTCCAGCACACAGTTTTCCCGTCCCTCCATCGCTCTCAGGGCTCACGCTGGCACTGCTGCAGGGAGTTGCCATGGCACTGCACACCCCCCTGGTGACAGGGATGAAACTGGAGCCAGCGGGGCCATTGTGGGATGTGCTTTCCCAGGAACGGGCCTGGCTTTGTCCCAGCCTGTGCCACCGCCTGCCACGCTCCTGTCTCTCAGCACCCGGCCGTCCATCACCAGGGGCTGTGACCTGCTCCAGGCACCTTTCCAGGCAGCCCAAGCTCGGCAGCACCTCAGAAATTCTCCATCCCTGCAGCAGAGAGCCGTGGCTGCAGCGGCGGGGATGCCTTGTCTCCCTGCTCCCTGCTCTCAGCACTCTTTGCACCTGAAGAGCAAACAGTAAGTGTGTGCAACTCCTTATTCTGCCTCCCAAAAACGCACCCCAGCAACATCCCACTCCATGCTGTGGTGTCCCTCCTCCTTCCCCAGTGACCTCTTTCCTCTCTCGTGGCCACCAAGGCTTGTGGGGTCCTCCATGGAAAGGCCTTTTTCCTTCCTGAAACTTAATAGCAAGCAGGCTACAAGACATCCCTAATTTTTCATAAATGATATAAAATAATGCTGCTCGTTTGAAGTGTTCGCTGGCTGGACCACGCTGGCTTGGCTGGCTAAGCACCTCTGTCTCTTGCAGGCAGGCTGCTGCCCCTGCCCATGGATTCGGAAGAGGCTGCTGACCTGGGAGTGCAGCCCACTGCGCCCTGTGCCCCCATACACCCCACTGCCTCCTCTGCCCCCACTGTCCCCACAGCCCCTTCTGCCCCTACACACCTCACTGCCCCCTGTGCCCCCTCTGCCCCCACACACCCCACTGACCCCTCTGCCCCTACATCCCCCACTGACCCCTCTGCCCCCACACACCCCCCTGACCCC
>NW_024362494.1:845701-850373 GCF_014805655.1 Passer montanus
ATCCCCACACACCCCACTACCCCTACCACCACCCCCACACACCCCACTGCCCCCTCTGCCTCCACAGACCCCTGTGCTCCCTCTGCCCCCACCATCACCCCTGCAGCCCCCACCAGCTGCAAGAAGAGCCGGCAGAAGAAGAAGGCTGAGGCCAGGGCAGCTGCTCAGGAGGGAGGGGATGAGGCGGCAGGGCGGGTGGGTGCCATCGAGGGCCTCACACGAGCCGGACGCCGGGCGCTGGCCCTGGGCGCCGGGCGGGAGGCAGTGGGGTGCTTCAGGAAGGCCCTGCTCCTCTCCAGGGACACAGTGAGCCCCCAGCTCCACAGGGCTTGTGCCTTCAACCTGGGGGCTGCCTACGTGGAGACTGGGAAGCCCAAAAAGGCCTTTGAGTTCCTCCTCCAGTCCCAGCCCTCAGAGGCGGAGAGCGGGGAGCACTCGGGGAGCCTTTATTTCAGCGTCGGGGCGGCTCACGAAGGGCTCCAGGATTTTCCAAAGGCTCTGGAGTGTTTTGAGAAAACCTCCAGCCACGGCAGTGCTGCTGAGGCTGGCAGCCGAGCGGGGACCTGCGTGCAGATGGGCTGCTGCTACCTGGGCATGCGGCAGCCGGCGCGGGCCGCGCGGTGTTTCCTGGAGGCGGCACAGGCCTACGCGGCGGCCGAGAGCCCCGGGGCCGCGGCCGTGGCTCTGAGCAGGGCCAGCGGCTCCATGCTGCAGAGCCGGCGGTTCCGGGCCGCAGAGATCGCCGGGGTGCTCGCCCGGTGCCGCTCGCTCTGCGAGGCCATCCCCGACCTGGCCCTGCGAGGTAACGCTGCGCCGTGCCCTCCGCTCTCAGGGCCCCGCGCAGCGGCTCCCACTGCTTTTCCTCTCTGCCCGCAGGGAAACTCTACAACGACATCGGCCTCGGCTACTCGCAGCTCCACATCTTCTCCCTGGCTGCCGAGAGCTTCGAGCAGGCCCTGGGGCTGCGCGGCGGGGAGCTGGGCCGGCAGCAGGAGGCCGCGCTGCTGCAGAACCTGGGCGCTGCCCTCAACGCCCTGCGCAGCTTCGGCCCCGCGCTGGGCTGGCACCGGCGCGCGGCCGCGCTGCACGGTACTCACACCGCTGTCTCTGCCTCTTGGCTGGGCCAGGCGCGCCAGCTCGGCATGCAGCCCTGTGTTCCCGATTCCAGGCGCTCTGGGGAACCGCAGGGCTCAGGGGCAGAGCTTTGGGAACCTGGCGTACGCCTGCAGCCAGCTGGGGAAGCACGGGGCTGCCGCGGAGAGCTACCTGCACGCCCTGCAAGCCTTCCGGGACTCGGGTGAGGGGAGGCACGGGCACCCCTGCAGCATCCCGCGGATTCAGGCTGGGTAATGCTGCCTGCCGGGGAGCTCAGCTGAGCAGTGCAGCGGCCAACGCAGCCCTTTGCCTCCCAGGGGACTTGCAGGGGCAGTGGCAAGCGTGCGAGGGGCTGGGTGCAGCGTGCTTCCACCTGGGAGACCCCCAGAAAGCCATCGGGCACTATCAGGAGGCCCTGATTTTGCTTTCCCGCTGTCAGGTAAGGCATGATGGGCATCCCCAGGGCTGGAGCCTCCCGTGCCTCATGAGGCACTGGCCTCAGCCCTGGGGCACACCCACTCAGCCCATCACACGTATGGGTTCTCTCCACCACAGGACAGCCCCAGAGCTGCCCACAAACGGGTCGTGCACAAGCTCACAGATGCCATCCAGCACCGACTCCACCTCGGCCACCCGTCCTACCAGGGGGGCTGGGCACCCAACCCAGCCCTGGTGAGCATCACCCAGGGCATGGCACACTCTGGAGGGCTGGGAACGGGGACCCCAGCAGGGGCTGTGGCAAAAGGTGCCTGAGTTTGCTGGGCAGATTAACACGTTAATCCCATCAGGAGCCCAGCCAGCTGCAGTTTTGCTCCACACTGCCCCGTGCCAGTGGGACACGGCTCCGGGGGAGCGAGGTGTGAGTAGGAAAGCTGCCATCCTCTCTCTCCTTCCTCTGGGATGAGCTTCCAGATGAAAAACAGGAGACAAGCCTTCCTTCACCCCATGTCCTTCAGGGGGAAAGCCCAGGCTGAGGACGAGCTGTACTGGCCTACACCAGGAGCACATCCCAGGTATTCAGGTGAGAGGCTGCAAACTAAACATGGGGTTTAGGCAATTCCTGATGGAGCTGAGTCTTTGGCACAGTCTGATGCTGTGTTCTTGCCTGTTTGTCCTGGAGGCACACGAGTGGCCCTGACTGGTGGTCTCACGCGGGAGCCTTGCAACCCAAGTGGCCTCCTGGGCACCTCGGGGGAGGATGATGATGGTCCCAGCTCAGCTCCAGGGTACCACAGTGAGCCCCAGGCTAACAGGTGGGTGGGAAAGGGAGAGACACCTCAGTGCAGCCCCTGGCACCTCTGCAGCACAAGGGACCTCTCCTGTTTAACAGTGAAAATCCAGGGATTTTTAAAGATACATAATTCTGGGAGTGCGTTTGGGGTCATTCCAGCTGGATCCTAGGGAGGGTTCAGTCACAATGTGACAGGGGAGCTGTCCAGAACCCCCACACAAGGTTCACTTGTGTCTCAGCATGAGGACCACCAGCCCCCTGCCCCCAGCCAAGCTGCCCCATGCCGGCCTCCAGCTCCGTAAGTACCACAGACAACCAGAACATCACTTCTCCAGTGAGCCCAGGCCTGAGGGTCTCACACTGCATCCCACAGGGCACCAAAAACACCAAACCCTCCATCCGAGGCCTCCAGAGAGGTAGGTGATGGCTTGGGGGAGTGGGCAAGGGAGGTTTGGGCTCTGGAGTGTCCTCTGAGGGGAGGGTGCACAAGTGGAGACCCCAGCAGGGCTGTTTCTTGGAAGGGACACGACTCCAAGCCAAAAGTCACAGGGGCTGGGGATTTTGGTGCCTCATAGCCAACACCAAAACCGTGCCCTGTGGATGGGGCAGCAGATCTAAGGGTGGTTTCCAGGACCCTGGTATGAACCTCCTGCCCACTCCTGCCTTCCAGTGCTTAGAGGGGCTCCAACAGAGCTGGACAGGGACTTTGGACGAGGGCCTGAAGGGACAGGACAAGGGGGAATGGCTTCCCACTGCCAAAGGGCAGGGTTAGAGGGGATATTGAGAAGGAATTCTTCCCTGTGAGGGTGGGGAGGCCCTGGCACAGAGAAGCTGTGGCTGCCCCATCCCTGGAAGTGTCCAAGGTCAGTTTGGACAGGGCTTGGAGCAACCTGGGACAGTGGAAGGTGTCCCTGCCCATGGCAGGGGGTGGGATGAGATGGCCTTTAAGACCCAAACCAGCCTGTGACTCCGTGATTTGATCATTTGATTATTATTTGATTATTTTGCATCCTGCCGGACACCCTCACTCCCCATGATGCCTCCACGACCTTGCAGCCTTGACGATGACCCCACTGCCACTGCTGCGGGCTGCTGGTCCCGCCGGGGACCCCGCACGGCCACCAGGGCTCTGTCCCTCGTCTGCAGCCTCGTGTGACCAGGAGGGCACCAGGGAAACACCGCTTCTGGGGGGAGGAAGGGGAGGGGACAACACGGTTTGAGCCAACACGGTTTTGACCCCGCTCCTTTTCCACCATCCTTTGTATGTCGGGGTCCTGGGGAGGAATGAAGGGGCTGGAGGGACCTGCAGTGTTATAGGCAACAACCAGATAAGGCCAAATGAATAATTTGAGAAAGCCAGATTAAAATTCAAAGAAGATAGATTTTATTTCGCGAATTGAAATACAATCTTTGCCAGCCACAATCAAAGGGACAGCGCCGAGCCCAGGACTTGACACTGGGTGAACACAGATCTGACCCCCTTTTGCATCAGATCTATGGAGCTCACAAAGTCTGTGTGGTGAGCCATGGTTATATACTGTTTTTCTTGCCTGGAGCAACGTTTCCTTTCTTTCTTTTTTCCTGAATATTCATGCAGTCCTCATCCCTTGTCCGGTGTTAGATGAATCTTACCCTCGAGTAGACTGAACCATGTCCAGGGAAGATTTGAATGTCCAGTGTTGGAGGAATTCTGTCTCCTGCTCAGACAAAGCTGCCTTGGGAAAAACAACACTGTGTCCGGGAACCAGTGCATGTAAAGAGTTACAGAACTGGGTATTGACGTGCTAGTCCAGGGCTGTCCTGATGGCTTGGGTGTCTTGGGTGTTCCGAAACTCGCTCAGAGTTTCTGCAGGAGTCAATCCCTTCACTTGCTAATTTGGACTTCTGTTCAGTGAACACCGCTGCGTGTTACAATCTAGTGAGGTTTCCCAACCCCTGTGTAAGACATCTAAAACCTGGCTGCTTTCTGTAACACACATTCTAAACGCACCATCCGATACCTATTTCTATAATTACGAACATACTTATCATATTTACATCAGCACGAATTTAATATATTTATTACAGCAGGGCC
The DNA here is from genome assembly GCF_014805655.1 of Passer montanus. Taxonomy (NCBI): domain Eukaryota; kingdom Metazoa; phylum Chordata; class Aves; order Passeriformes; family Passeridae; genus Passer; species Passer montanus. The sequence goes on from NW_024362494.1 coordinate 850,102, forward strand.
TGAGGGAGCGGCGCAGCCCCGGCGCGGCCTGCACCGCCCGCGGCCTGCGCGCGGCTCCTCCCGGCCTGGCCGCGCCGTGAAGGGCGCTCCGCCCCGGGGCGGCCCCACGCCTGCTCCGTGGAGCTCCGGGGCCGTACCGGGCCGTACCGGGCCGTAGCAGCTCCGTACCCGCTCCGGGGCCGTGCCGGGCCGTGCCCGCCGCATGCCGGGCCCGCGGGCGCTGCTGGGCCTGGGGCTGCTGGTGGCGGCGGCGCGGGCGGGCGGGCGGTGCC
>NW_024362494.1:850498-912328 GCF_014805655.1 Passer montanus
GGGCGGTGCCGGGACCGCGCCTGGGGCTGGGGCTGGGGCCGGGAGCGCTGCCGGTGCCTTCCCCGCCGCGCCATGCACGTCCCCCGAGCGGGGGCCGGCGCCACGGGGCTCCGCTTCCTCGGGTAGGGACGGGGTACGGTGGGGAGGGGTCGGGCAGGGCAGCGGGATGGGTGCAGGTGTACACGGGGGGCTCAGCTCTGTGTGCTGGTGCAAAGTCGAGGGGGTCACAGATCACAGCCCGCAGGCTGGGCCTGGCCGGGTTTTGGGGTACCCAGGGGTGCCGTCTCCCCCCCCAGGCAGGAGGAGGCCCAGGCTATCGACCAGGAGCTCTTCACTGAGTACAAGTTCAGCGTGGATCAGCTGATGGAGCTGGCGGGGCTGAGCTGTGCCACTGCCATCGCCAAGGTGGGGGTCCTGGGGGGCACAAGGGGGTCCTGGCACTGTGGGCTGAGCTGTGCCACTGCCATCGCCAAGGTGGGGGTCCTGGGGGGCACAGGGGGTCCTGGCACTGTGGGCTGAGCTGTGCCACTGCCAAGGTGGGGGTCCTGGGGGGCAGAAGGGGGTCCTGATATTGTGGGCTGAGCTGTGCCATTGCCATCGCCAAGGTGGGGGTCCTGATATCGTGGGCTGAGCTGTGCCACTGCCAGGGTGGGTGCCCAGGAGGTGGGTGGAGGTCATGGGGGAGAGTTCCAGCACTACAGGCTGAGTGCTACCCCCACCATCGACAAGCTAGGGGCCCTGGGGAGCAAGGGGAGGGGTCCTAGCATTGTGTACCAAGCTGTGCTACCACCAAGGTGGGCACCAGGAAGGAATAGTGATCCTGGGGGATCATCCCTGTCCCATGGGCATACCAGTCCCAAGTTGGGGGTCTTGCAAATCCCAGCCCCATGGTGTGGGCCCACTCCCCCATCATAACCCTGTGCCTCTTGCCCCCCATCAGGCCTACCCACCCAGCTCCTTCACCACGAGCCAGCCCGCTGTGCTGGTGGTCTGCGGGCCAGGGAACAACGGCGGCGACGGGCTGGTCTGCGCCCGGCACCTGAAGATGTTTGTGAGTCTTGCACAGGCAGCCACAGGGTCCCCATGAGGGTGCTGGTCCCTGTGGCCTCCAGGGAGCCACTCTTCTAGCTGCTGCTGGTGCCAGAGTGGGATTAGCTCAGGCTCCTTCTGCTCTTGCAGGGCTACCAGCCAACCGTGTATTACCCCAAGCGCCCCAGCAAGCCCCTCTTTGAAGGTTTGACCACCCAGTGCAATAAGATGGATATTCCCTTCCTCCCCGAGTTCCCAACCGAGGTGAGGAGCAGCCCCCAGCTTGGCAGCACCTTCCCCTGGAGCTGTGGCCAGCTCTGCCCTTCACCTGCCACCATCCCCGCCGCAGGCTGCGTTCATCGACGAGCTCTACGGCCTGGTGGTGGATGCCATTTTTGGCTTCAGCTTCACGGGAGCAGTGCGGGAGCCCTTTGGCAGCATCCTCAGCACTCTGGAGCGCGTCACGGTGCCCATCGCCAGCATCGACATCCCCTCAGGTGAGTTGTGGCTGCACCTGCCGGGGGAAGGTGCCCGGCCAGGGTGGTGCCAGCTCCAGCGTGGCTCGTTGCAGGCTGGGATGTGGAGAAGGGGAAGGCAGACGGCCTCCAGCCCGACATGCTCATCTCCCTGACGGCGCCCAAGAAGGCAGCGATGCATTTCACCGGCCGCTACCACTTTCTTGGGGGCAGGTTTGTGCCCCCTGCTCTCCAGGAGAAATACGCTCTGAACCTGCCGGCGTACCCCGGCACAGACTGCGTCCTGCAGCTCACCTAGAGCTGGGGCCACAGGGGCTGGGGGGCCAGGCCTGGCTTCAGCACTGCACGCCAGGGCCAAATTCTGCCCAAGCCTCTGCTAGGAGGGTGCTCAGCACCTCACTGGGCTTTGATGTGAGCCTGCAGGATGGAAAGGCCCAGCAGGTGGGAGTGGTGAGGGGCTGCAAGGTGAGCTCTCTCTGGGGCTGCTGCCTAATCCAAGTGCTACAGGTGTAAAGGTGAGGGGGTTCTGCCACTCACGGCACCACTCACACTTTGGGATAATCTGATCGCAATAAAGATTTATTCATGCCCTTGAAAAAATACGTCAGTACTCTGCAGTGTGTGTCCTTGTGTCCTTCTGTGACAGGCCCATGGCAAATGGGTCCCTGCCCCAGGGCCTGGGGGGAACCAGGGTCACTCCTGAAGGTTCAGGTGGTGAAGTAAAGCTTGATCCAGCTCCAGACCAACTTGTCCTAGCCCAGCATCCCCAGGCAGCTGGGCCACAGTGCTGGGCTCCATCTGGAACGAGCTCAGAGCACCCACCAGCACCAGGATCAGGACCCTTACAGCCAGGTGGCACTGGCAGCTGCACAGTCACTTGCTCATTCTGGCTCCTTCTTCCTCTTCTTCTTCTTCCTCTTCTTTATAGGGCTGTATCCCAAGTTTGTCTCATCTGTCTCTTGCAGAGGTACATCTGTTTCAGCTGGCTCTTCTCTGTCCTGCTCTTCCTGCTTCTTCTTCTTTTTCTTCTTTCTCCTCTTTGCAGCCTTCCCATCCTCTTCCACCACCTCCTCATCTGTGCTTTGCTCTGGCTTCTTCCTCCTCTTCATGACCTTCCCCTCCTCTCCTGATACCTCTTCTCCACACGGCTCTGTGATCACCTTCTTCTTCTTCTTCTTCTTCCTCACGACCACTTCCTCTCCTGTCAGCTCCTCTTCTCGGCTTGACCCCTGCTTCTTTTTCTTCTTCTTCTTCATAACCTTTTCTTCTTCCAACACCTCCTCCTGTTCTGTGTTTGGTTCCTGGCTCTGTGGCACCTCGGCTCCATCCCTGGACTGTTTCCTTTTCTTCTTTTTGCCCTGGCTGCTGTCTGGGTGCTCCTGCTGCTGCCCCCGTTGCCGGTACGTGGCCAGGAAGGCTCGCTCCTGCTCCTCCAGGCGTGCCAGCTTGGCACTCATGGTCAGGCCGTGACGGGCACCCCTGCAATGACCAGACAACAAGGACTGGCACCTCCCCAGCAGGGAAGGTGGTGCCCAGCCCAGCCTGGAAGGAGGGGGCAGCCCGGCCAGCTGACCCCCAGGCACTCACTTGTGTGCTGTGCGGCCCCCGCACGCCTGCACCAGCTCCTCGTCCGTCAGCCTGGGGACAGACAAGAGGTGTCACCCCAGCATCTGTGGGGCACACGGGCTGGAGCAGGGCTCCACCTTTCAGCCCCGCTCCCTCCCCGTCAAGGGATGGGCCCAGCCTCACCTCCTGACCGAAGAGAGGTCCAGCTTCTCCTCCTCCTCCTCCTGGCTGCTCTCAGAGCCGGCGGGCAGTGCCACAGCCTCCTCCCCACAGGCTGTGAGCGTGGCTGACTGCAGCACAGAGACAGAGACTGTGAGAAAGGGCAGCGAGGAAAACGGGGTTCTGGGGGCCACAGCAGCAACGAGCTGGGGGCCAGGCAGCCCCCAGGCTGCTGGGGCCAGTTACCTTCACAAAGCGGCCGTAGAGCAGGCTCCCACTGCTGCCAGCCTTGCGTGGCTTCTTATTGCTGATGCTGCCTGCCTGCTCAGAAAGTGCCTTCACAGAGATGCCATCCTGGGAGAGAAAAAAGGCAAAGGCTTGGAAATGATCTGTCCAAGCAGCACCTCTCCACCACCACAGCCCCAACAGAGCCTGGGGGGATATGGTGGAGTCACCGAAGGAGCCCAAACAGCCTCCCCTGCCTTCAACCCCATCCCTGTCCCCCAGCCCTCCAACCTGCCCGGCCTCCACAGCGATGTTGGCGGCCGCCTTGTTGAAGACGTGGTCCCACCAGTGGAAGGTGAAGGGCTCCGCCGCGTCGTGTCCCACCTGCGGGGCACACAGGAGCTGCCGGAGGGGCTGCGGGGGGCAGCGGGCCCCGGCCCGGGGCAGGACCGGCACTCACCCCCGCCGTGTCGCACTTCACCTTCACCCGGATGGCCTCGGCGATGCCGTCCTGCCGCCTGCCCAGCCCCTGCCCTGCACACGAGGCACCCGTCAGCCCTGCGGGACCCCCAGGCTGGGGAGAGACCCCAGAGCGGCTCCGGCAGGAAGGAGGGAGGCGGGGAGGGGGACCGGGGGCTGCAGGGTCCCGGGGCTGGGGGGAGATGGGGAGGATGGGGCTTTGGGGGGGGGATCAGAGTGTGGGGGAGCCAGGGACAGGGACCCCCGCCCGGCCCCACCTCGGCGCCAGCCGTGCCGCCTCAGCTGGGTCTCGGCGAACAGCATCCCGCGGCCCGGCGGCTCCGGGGCGCTCATGGCCCGGGGATCCCCGGGGGTCCCGGTGTGTCCCGGTGTGTCCCTGGGGGTCCCGGTGTGTCCCTGGGGGTCCCTGGGGGTCCCGGTGGGTCCCGGCACCGCCGCACGAGGCCGGGGCGGGGTTACGGAAAGGGCTGTGCGCATGCGCGAGGGACACACGGACATGGGGACAGGGATAGGGACAGGGGGACAGGTAAAGGGCCATGGGAATGGGGGACAGCCGGACATAGGGACAGGGATAGGGACAGGGGGACAGGGGATACACGGACATGGGGACAGGGACAGGGACGGGGGGACAGGTAAAGGGCCATGGGAACAGGGGACACACGGACATGGGGACAGGGATAGGCACGTGGAGACATGGGAACAGGGATAGGGACAGGGGTACACCCGGACATGGGGACAGGAGTAGGGACATGGGGACAGGGAGTACACGGACATGGGGACAGGGATAGGGACGTGGGGACAGGGTACACGGACATGGGGACAGGGATAGGGACATGGGGATATGGGAACAGGGGTAGGGACAGGGGACACACAGACATGGGGACAGGGATAGGGCTGTGGGAACAGAGGGTACACAGACATGGGGGCAGGGTTAGGGACATGGGGACACACAGACATGGGGACAGGGGAACAGGGGCTACATGGACATGGGGACAAGGATAGGGACGTGGGGACAGGGGTACACGGACATGGGGACAGGGATAGGGCTGTAGGAACGGGGGTAGGGACATGGAGATGGGGGACACAGGGACATGGGGACAGGGATAGAGATATGGGGATGGGGGGATACACAGACATGGGATCAGGGACAGGGACATGGGGACAGGTGTGAGCATGCACATGGGGACAGAGATGAGGGCATGGGGACAGGGGGACACACAGACATAGGGGCCACGGCGACATGAGACATGAACATGGAGACGTGGGATACACGGGGATGGGGATACACATGGGTGTGCACACAGGAGCACACACAGAGCTGACCTGTACACAGACAGACAGACAGACAGACAGACACACACACACTTTTCCAAGCTGCCCTACTCCATAAGCTCCTAACCCCAGGATGTTTCCCTCCTGACCTTCTCTTGAGCGGCCCCACCTCGGCGCCAGCCGTGCCGCCTCAGCTGGGTCTCGGCGAACAGCATCCCGCGGCCCGGCGGCTCCGGGGCGCTCATGGCCCGGGGATCCCTGGGGGTCCCGGGGTGTCCCTGGGGGTCCCGGTGGGTCCCGGTGGGTCCCTGGGGGTCCCGGTGGGTCCCGGCACCGCCGCACGAGGCCGGGGCGGGGTTACGGAAAGGGCTGTGCGCATGCGCGAGAGGCGGGGCCGAGAGTGCGCCGGGGGCGGGGCGGGGCACGGGGGCGGGGACAGGGACGGGGGGACACACGGACATGGGGACAGGGGGACAGGTAAAGGGCCATGGGGATGGGGGACAGCCAGACATAGGGACAAGGATAGGGACAGGGGACACACGGACATGGGGACAGGGATAGGCACGTGGAGACATGGGAACAGGGATAGGGACAGGGGTACACCCGGACATGGGGACAGGAGTAGGGACATGGGGACAGGGGTACATGGACATGGGGACAGGGATAGGGACAGGGGAACAGGGGCTACACAGACATGGGGACAGGAGTAGGGACATGGGGACAGGGGTACATGGACATGGGGACAGGGATAGGGAGATGGGAACAGAGGGTACACAGACATGGGGGCAGGGTTAGGGACATGGGGACACACAGACATGGGGACAGGGGAACAGGGGCTACATGGACATGGGGACAAGGATAGGGACGTGGGGACAGGGTACACGGACATGGGGACAGGGATAGGGACATGGGGATATGGGAACAGGGGTAGGGACAGGGGACACACAGACATGGGGACAGGGATAGGGCTGTGGGAACAGAGGGTACACAGACATGGGGGCAGGGTTAGGGACATGGGGACACACAGACATGGGGACAGGGGAACAGGGGCTACACGGACATGGGGACAAGGATAGGGACGTGGGGACAGGGTACACAGACATGGGGACAGGGGTAGGGATGTAGGGACAGGGTACACGGACATGGGGACAGGGATAGGGCTGTGGGAACAGGGGTAGGGACATGGAGATGGGGGACACAGGGACATGGGGACAGGGATAGGGATATGGGGACGGGGGGATACACAGACATGGGATCAGGGACAGGGACATGGGGACAGGTGTGAGCATGCACATGGGGACAGAGATGAGGGCATGGGGACAGGGGGACACACAGACATAGGGGCCATGGCGACATGAACATGGAGACGTGGGATACACAGGCATGGGGACACACATGGGTGTGCACACAGGAGCACACACAGAGCTGACCTGTACCGGCGACATGAGACATGAACATGGAGACGTGGGATACACGGGGATGGGGATACACATGGGTGTGCACACAGGAGCACACACAGAGCTGACCTGTACACAGACAGACAGACAGACAGACAGACACACACACACTTTTCCAAGCTGCCCTACTCCATAAGCTCCTAACCCCAGGATGTTTCCCTCCTGACCTTCTCTTGAGTCACTTTGAACTTGCCCCTCCATAGTCAGGGCTGTGGCCACAGGGAACTGCCCATACCACGGAATTTGGTAACAAAAAAAATGGTTTGTTGAAAGGAATGTGGGTGTTGGTTTCCTGCCATCTTTCTCTCCTCCGCATTTTTCAGGTTTGATTTCAAATTTGGAAGTGTTACACTGGGACACTGGGGGGAAAGGCTGCAGATCCCCTCCAGGGAAAGGGGGAGGAATGAAATGTAAAGATATCCTTGACAGCAGAAATCTCTCCCAATCAATCAGCCGGATTTGCCACTACCTGCTGCTGAAATCACTTCATTCATTATGTTTTAAAATAATTAATTCTATGTATCAGAGGAAAATGAGAAGAAACAGCCAGTGAGAACACCTTTGGGCAAACTCCTTGGGGAAGGAGAGATATGGGAGTGAGAAAGCGCAGTGGTTCCTTTGGAAGGAGGCCTTTGAACAGCACATTAGCAGGGATTAGGGAAAGCTCTGGAGGGGATTAAGATTTCACTCAAAGGCTCCTTCTCAGCCGCCTTCAAAGCTCCTTTTCCTCCGGAGCCTGGGAAGGCCAAATCTGCACCCCGTGGGTACCAGAGCAGAGCCAGCTGCATCCACCCTGCAGCCCCCTCCTGGTGACCCCAACCCCATCCCAGTGATCCCAGTCCCCTCCTGGTGATCCCAGCCCCCTCCTGGTGACCCCAGCCCCCTCCCAGTGACCCCACTCCCCTCCCAGTGACCCCAGCCTGGCTGTCCCACCCCCGAGGGCTGCAGCCCCGACCCTCCCACCTCTCCTTCCCGCAGCTCTGCCCTGGGAGCAGCACCGGGCAGCTCTGCCAGGCTGCTGGGGGAGGTGGCACTGCATGGGCACCAGAGGCTGCCCCGTGCCTCTGTTTCAGCATCTTGGCTGTAGGGCTGGCAGCAGGGGAGGAATGAGCCCAAAGTGGCACAAGAGGAGATGCTACAGTTCCCAGTGATCCCAGCCCCATCCCAGTGATCCCAGTCCCCTCCTGGTGATCCCAGTCCCCTCCTGGTGACCCCAGCCCTCTCCTGGTGATCCCAGTCCCCTCCTGGTGATCCCAACCCCCTCCCAGTGATCCCAGTGACCCCAGTCCCCTCCCAGTGACCCCACTCCCCTCCCAGTGACCCCAGCCTGGCTGTCCCACCCCCGAGGGCTGCAGCCCCGACCCTCCCACCTCTCCTTCCCGCAGCTCTGCCCTGGGAGCAGCACCGGGCAGCTCTGCCAGGCTGCTGGGGGAGGTGGCACTGCATGGGCACCAGAGGCTGCCCCGTGCCTCTGTTTCAGCATCTTGGCTGTAGGGCTGGCAGCAGGGGAGGAATGAGCCCGAAGTGGCACAAGAGGAGATGCTACAGTGTGGAGAGACAGGGGAAATTTGTTTTCCCACTTAAGCAAGAGACGCCAAGGACTGGACAGCCTTTGAGGGCTCATCGTGGCATTTCAGGAGTTAGAGAACTTGTTAAAATGGTGGACAAAGTCTTTTTATATGGAGAGATAATGATGACACAAGGGGAAATGGTTTTAAACCAAAAGAGGGAAGACTTAAGCTGGATATTGGGAAGAAATTGCTCCCTGTGAGGGTGGGGAGGCCCTGGCACAGGGTGCCCAGAGCAGCTGTGGCTGCCCCATCCCTGGCAGTGCCCAAGGCCAGGTTGGACAGGGCTTGCAGCAACCTGGGACAGTGGAAGGTGTCCCTGCCCATGGCAGGGGTGTGGGATGAGATGAGCTACGAGGTTTCTTCCCACCCAATCCTTTCTGGGCTTCTCAAACTCCTGTGGACTCTCCTCAGTGCTTCACATCCACTGCAGCAGGATTCCTCCAGCATGCAGGGATGCATTTCCAGCCAGCCTTGGAGTCACCAACCTGCTCCATCCCTCCAAGCCCCTGTTCCAGCACACACACAGAGCCCCTGCACTGTGGTGACCGACACCACCTCACACCTTGCTGGCACGCTGAGGGGGTGGAAGGATGATTTCTGCCTGGCCAGAAACAACACTGCTGGGGCTCATTTTGCTCCTTGGGGATTCAAACTCACTATAGGGCTGTATCCCCACACCCTGTGCACCCTCCCTTCCCTGCTTGCACAGCCATCCATCCATCCATCCATCCATCCATCCATCCATCCATCCATCCATCCATCCATCCATCCATCCATCCATCCTCCCACAAGCACATTCCTTACAAGAGCTGGCTTGTGCAGACTTCAGTGCCATCAGGGGACACTGAAGAGATCCCGAGGCTCACAGGCACTTTCAGGAGAGTGTTTTGAGCTGCAAAGGGACCAATCAGTAACATTTGGGAAGAGCTCTGACCCTGCCAGTGCCAACTGGGACCTCCAGTCCCATCCCTGCACAGCTTTGTGCAAACTTGCCATGTCTGAGAGGTGCACAAAGCACTGCACGTTTGTGCACAGCCTCCAGAAGAGGTTAAAGCTGCTTTCTAAATCCTCCTCCAAGGGACTGCAGGCTCATTAGGATGCACACACAGAGGCAGGAGTGTTTCCAGCCCCGTGTTTTCTCCACCACCTACACTCTGAGCAACACCAACACCCATCCATCCCAGCTCCAGCTGGGTGCAGCAGGTTTTACAGGTATGCAGCAAACCTCCTGTTCCCTCTCTGCCCAATCCTCCCACACTGAAAGAAACTCAAAACTCTCAAACAACACTGACTCCCAAGCTCTCAACAGTTCCAACAGCTGCTAATTGCCAATTCTAATTCAAAGGGAACTTCCAAACTGGCACTTTAGTGTTTGGGAAGCTCCAGCAGCATTCCTGAAGTGTCAGAGGTTTCCTGGCCAGGAGGGAAGGACAGCACAGCACAGATTAATCCCAAGTAACTGGGAACTGGCCCAGCTGAGCCAAGGATGAGACAGGGATGCAGGGAGACAGATGGTTGTGCGCATTTATTTTCCTTTGATAAAAATGGTGTATGCAAATTACACAGCCATGGAGGCTCCTGGGAAATACCACCCTGCTGCTCCTGGGGAGTCTCTTGGACAGTCTGAACATTCAAACACACCAGAATGGAAGGGGGGGTGGAGGATGGATCTAAACTGGGAGGAACATGAACTTCAACATTTTTCAGTGAGGCGAAAAGACTGTTAGCTTATTTTTCCATTTCCTTTTTAGTTTTCACACTTGTACAAATGAGCCCACTGAGCACAAGAGTCAATGCCCCTGGACACCTCTGACCAGGAACCACATGACTTGGGCAGAAACACACCTTCCAAACACCTTCCTCTGCACAGCACCTTCAACTCAAGCTCAAGAACGGCACACGTGGTCACTGCACACCCCTGGTTTCCACTACACCACCCCCAGAGTGTAAAGAGGCCACACTTCAAATGCAGGTTTTGCACCCACTAACCCTCTACCAGGAGACTGGAGGCACCTGTGAGTGAGGGACACGGGCTCGGTTCATCCCAGGAAACATTAAGACAAATGACATCAGAAATTCTCAGGTAATTTCAATTTTTCTTTTGATCCATTCCCAATAAGACACTGAGAGAAATAACCAATCCCCAAACTCGGCTCAATTTTTTAAATATTTGCCTGAAAGGAGGGCTAAGGGAAGGAATCATGTACAGTTAAAATCAAGCTACTCAAAACACAATCATTCAGGTAAGTAACTAGAAGTATCGCCTCTACCATCTAGAGAGAGAGAGAAGAGTGTCTGAGACAGGGCATATTTAGGAAAAAATACACATCTGAAGTCTCTGTGGCCACGATGAGAACTGGAATCCACATACAAGCCAGTTAAAGAGCATTTCAACATGAAATCTTAACTTAGTAGGAAGGTCAGGGGTTAAGCTGTATCTTTTTGTTTTAAATACATGGACAGCTGTCAGATATGAAAATGACGGCGGGCTTTCCGGAAAGATCCCCTGTGCATGTGTATGGATGCGTGTGCTGACGTCTGTGGGGCAGCAGGGCAGAGCTTAGGAAGGCTGGGAGCCCAGCAGTCTCTCGATAGCTGCGTTGATGTCCCCGCCGGTGGCGATGAGCGCCTGCAGGTTGGCCTCACGGTTGATGAAGCCCATGGCATTCAGCTGCTCCAGCTGCTGTTGGAATCGCACTTCGGGACTCTGCGCCTGCGAGGGAAAGGACACGGACCCTGCAGTCAGAGAGCAGGCACAGCACCCCAACAGGGGCACTGCAGGAACCCCAGCTCAGCTCCATGTCAGTCCTGCTTCTGTACTGACAGTGGCACGGACCCTGCAGAGAGCAGGCACAGCACCCCAACAGGGGCACTGCAGGAACCCCAGCTCAGCTCCATGTCAGTCCTGCTTCTGTACTGACAGTGGCACGGACCCTGCAGTCAGAGCAGGCACAGCACCCCAACAGGGGCACTGCAGGAACCCCAGCTCAGCTTCAGGGTCCTGTGGGGACAGTCTCCATGTCAGTCCTGCTTCTGTACTGACAGTGGCAACAGTGCAGGCAGAAGGATCCCCAGCACGCTGAGCTTAAACCTCTTAAAGGTTTCAACACCCCAAGACCCCAACACCAAACCTGGCCTAGAGCACCACAGCCACAAGAGGCTGTTGGGGACCACATCCCCTGAGTGGGGTGAGGTGGGGACCCCCCGGAGACCTCCCTGCCTGTTCCAGCACCCACTGGGCGTTACGTACTTGAGAGCTTCCTCCGGCCAGCAGCTGGATCATCTGCTGCATGAGCTGCTGTTGAGGGTTACCACCCCCAGCTGGAGAGGCACTGGCCGGCGTTGAAGCAGAGGGAACGGGGTTCTCCGGGATTGTGCTTCCTCCTGTGGAGGCCGGGGGCATCCGGGGCATGCCGAAGGAGCCAAGGCTGCAGAGGAAGGCAGGGCACGCTCAGGGTGGCACTGGCAGTGGGGCAGCAGGGCAGCCAGCAGGCGTGACCAGGCTGGCCCTCACTGAAGGCCCTGCTACAGGGCAGCTCTGAAAACTGAACCAGCTGCATCCATGTTCTGGTCACACCTGGCACTGGGGGTGAGCAGAACTAACAGAAGCCTGCAGAGAACTGCTGTGATGGAGCGTGACCCGTGGTGTAAGCAGAGAGCTGATCAGCCTCCCCCAGCACACCCACCCAGCCTGGTGTCTGTCCATCTCATACTGCTCTCCAGAGATAAAGCTCTTGAGTTTAGTGCACACCAAACACAGGATGGGGGAAGGACCAAGTGCATTCCAAACCTTTTCTCCAAAAAGAAAGGGTCAAGCACTTCCCAGTGAAGCACAAGCAAGCAGTGAGTGCTAATTAGCTTGCTCAGAGGGGCCTGCAGGCACACACCAGCACAAGTCCCCATGAGGTGCCCTAAGCAGATCTCCTGGATGAATCCAGAGCCGGTTCTGCCTGCTGGTGCTGGGCACGGCAGCTCTGCCTGCACAGCCCCGCTCTGGAGCGCTCCGTACCTTGGCACTAATCCGGGCGCCTCCGTCTGCAGCGTCTGGAGTCCCTGCTGGATCTGCAGCAGGGCCTGCATGGCGCGGGGGTTGGTGAGGATGGACAGCGAGTCCGGGTTCTGCATCTGGGGACCAAGGCAGAGAGACACCACGGTACCAACTGGGGAGAGCTCAGGCAGCCAGAGCTCCACCACTGTCACAGCGGGGCCAGCGCCAAGCTGCGCCTCTGGATCCTCCTCCGAGGCTCCAGACTGCAGGGCTCGCCTGCAGGGACACTCCCAGAGCTCACAGCAGCTTTCCTAAATGAACTGGGTGAATCAGATTAGAACTGGGGACATGCCTTTGGATTCTGATTTACCTGGGAACCAGCTGCTCTAGCACAATTAACTGTGTAATTTTTGTAAGCTCTACACAGTGACAGACTGTCTACACAGGGGTTCCAAACAGCTTAACAAACCTAATCTGGAGTCCACCATTCAGTAATTCAGATGAGTTAATTCAGACTACCTTTTCTAACAGAGTTCTTCCTCTTTGTCTCCCCTGTGCAACCCCCTTCCTTCCTCAGCCCGGCCCCCCAAGCCCACATGCTTCCTGGTGCACTCAACCGAGCAGCTGAGATCCTGCCTGTCCCACAGAGGGGGAGAAGCTCTGGAGCCAGGGGCTGAGGGCAGCACAGGGCCAGCCAGAGGCCTTTACCTGCTGCAAGAAGACAGGGAGCTGAAGGCGGAGCTGTTCTTGAAGCTGTGGATTCCCAGCAAAGAGGGGGACATTTACCATGATCTAGCAAGAGACAGCACATGTAGGTAGGGTCAGAGGGTTGCTGCCACTTGCTGTTAAACCCTATGCAACTAAGCCATGAACAGGTCACTCGTGTGGCCCCTGACTCCCTCCCTGGGCTTTCAACATTGCTCCCCTGCTGCAGGGGATCAAAATGGGACAGCTCAATTCCTGACAGCAGTGTTGAACAGGGGCCTCCCATGTCCCTCTGAGAGCCACCTCCTGTGTTAGGGGCTCTGCAAAACACACTGGGCTCAGAGCTGGGGCTGCCTTCAGGCTATTGAGAAATACAACCAAACTGTGTATTCACCTGCTCCAGTGTCTGCAGGAGGAACCAGTCTGACCCCAGCAGCAGACTGACACCTCACACTGAGCTCATGGCCTGCCTGGCAACAGCAGACACCTGCAACACTTTTACCTGTGCTGCGAAGTCCGGGTTCTGGGCAAGAGTCTGCATCATGCTCCGCATGTAGGGGGCAGAGATCATATTCTGCATCAACTGGGGGTTTTCAGAAATCTGCTGCAGGAGTCCTTGCATCTCTGGGCTGTTGAACATGCCTGCAAGGGGAAGACAAAGAAAAACCCCTGATGAGCCTGAGCACCACTGCATTGCCTGAAACACAATGTGACAGGAGATAGCACTGCCTGTGCTCCATCCCCTGGCCAGCAGCAAACATGGCTGTGGACAGCCACAGCAGTGCTCTGCTGGCCACTCCTGCTCCTGACCTTCAGGGACAGCAGAGTTCCCAAAGGAACAGTCTGACAAACACATCAGACTAATTAAATGGTGTCTGCAAGTAGGTTAGACCCGTTCCTATGGATAACAGCCACAGACAGGGCTCAAATGCCAGAGGAACCAACCCTCCAAGGAAGCCTGGGTGAGCTGCTCAGCCAGCAGCAGCCTCCAGCTCCTCCCGTACGTACCAGCACCGATGCTGGCAGCATTCAGCCCAAAGGGGTTGGACACAGTTGGGGTGCCCTGGGTGGTGGCCGAGCCCGTGCTCCCTTCACTGCTGGGTGCCTGACTCTGGGAAGCAGGGGGTGTGGGGCTCCAGGGGTTTGGCAATGGCTCTCTGTTCTCTGTCCGCAAAGGCTGAGAGCTCGAGCTGTCAGAATTCCCCGTCAAGGAAGAGAAAGGATTGCTGCCAAACTAGGGAGAAAGAAAAAAAAAAAAAAAGAAACAGATGGAATCAGTTAGTCCCAGCAGACCAACCCCAGCACTGAGTGAGCCAGGGAACAGCAGATCATATTCAGCCAAGTCCAGAATTTGCTAAACATGTGCCATGATCCGCCTCCTGAGAAATCTGCAATCCACAACACACCTCACTCAGAAAAAGACCAGGCTCAGGAGTGGCCACAGCCCCAGATTCAGCTCCCAAATGCAGGGCTTCAAAACGCCCTTGTAAAACCAGCAGCCGGACATAGCAGGAGGTAATGCTGGACTGGAGTATGTCTGCACAGCCCTCTGCAGCCAGGCCTGTGCTCCCTCCTCCTGCACTACCAGCCAACTGGATCTGAGCCAGCTCCCTACTGAAGGCGTCAGGCTCCAGCTAATCCAGGGAGCAGAGGGCTGGGCTAACAGTGACAGGGCCTGCCCATCAGTCAGGGCTGGCATCCAGCTGCGGGCCTGGAGGAGCCAGAGCAGGTCTCTCCTCTGACACCTCAACCCATGTCATGAGAGGCACTGCACCATGTTCTCCTGCACTGGAGTGGAGCCACACTGTAGGAAAACTGCCCCAGCAGCACAGGGGACAGGGAAAGACCCCTTTCCCACACTTCACCCCACCCGCAGAAGGCAGCCATACCTGCTCCCTGGCTGCACTAAACATGGGCTCCTGGATGTCTGTGTACATCCGGCGCAGGGCGTTGTATCCCCCTGGAATGCTCTCGAGGTTACTCAAAGCACGGTCCTGGTTCCGCATCATCTCCTGCATCATGGCAGGGTTACGAGCCAATTCCATCGTCTGGGAGAAGGAGGAAAAGGTGCAAAGCTCAAGCTCCTCTCCCAGGAGAGGCAGAGGATAATTAAACCAAATTCACAGGCAGAGAGCAGAGAGATCATTTATCCATGCAAAGAGAGCCCAGGGATCCAGGCTCCTCCCAGGCCTTGCTCAGCTCTCTTCCTGCTCAGCCTCAGTTCAGCTTGATGAGATGGTTTTGTTCCCAAGCAGCATCAGGACATCCAAACACCCAGCACCCATATGTTCCCACTCAGACTGGATGGACTACATAGCACTGGGAAGGTGGATCCTTCCACCCTCTCCAGACTTTTGATGGGTCTCCCCTGCACAAAAAATATTCAGGTCTCATTTGAGGAACTGCTCAAGTAGAGATTCTTCACAATTTAGTCCTGCAGCTCTGGATTTTCATGTATGGCTGACACAGTTGAAAGCAGAATAACTGAGAAGCAGATGGAAACGAGGCCCATTCAGCACAACCCTCTTTACAAGCCTCCCCAGGAAACAGCAGAGTCCAGTTAATGGCTATTAACACCCAGATTCTCACTGATCCCTTAGGACTCCCTTCTGATGAACCTTTGGTCCTCCAGATAGCCAGGGCTCTTGGACATGGGTCCTCTCTGCTCTGGAAAAATGAGAGCCCTCTGGGATCCCAGCCTACACTAATGCTCCCCACTGATATAGGTAGTGAAACATTCACTGTACAGCTCTGGAGTCTCTATGTAATCTGACATGAGAACTAGAGAGAAACAAAGAACTTTTGCAGTAGCTTCACTTCTCCAGCACTGTTTTTATTCCCATTCCTGAATCATAACACAGTAGCCTTGCTAGAAAAATCCCAGCATCCCTTTTTTCCCAATCCACAATGGATTCAATAGCCCTGAAAGGGAGATAAGAGTTGCAAGGATGTGGGTTGAGTATTTAGTATTCACATAACTCAAGACCACCATCTGTTTGTGGGGAGCTCACAGCAGGAAGGAAGAGATCTCCAAAACCACTGCTCTGGCATTCCCACTCCTCCTCTGCAGCGCAGACACTGATGTTGGTCCACAAAGACTGTCCTCAACACTCTTTACTGAGCCCTGGTGTGACTCACCTGCCTCATGAGCTCTGGGTTATTAAGCATGTGGCTTATCTCTGGATTTCGCTCCATGAGCTGCTGCATCTGGGGATTGGCCATGATCATCTGCCTCATGAGGTCAGGGTTGGACATCATGTTCTGCACCAAGGGATTCTCCATGATCTGGGAAAGCATCTCCGGGTTGGACATCAGCTGCCGCTGCATCTGCTGCTGGAGCTCCATGAAGTTGGCAGAGCCCATGCCAAGGTTGCCCAGCCCAGTGATGCCACCAAAGCCAGCTGGAGAGGGAGCAACACACAGCAAGAGAAGCATGAGTCAGTAACTGTGAGCAACTGCAAAAGAGAACAGGCACAGCAGCTGAACTGCATCCCCACAAATCCAGGAGTATCTTGTATTCCTACAGCAGCCAGCCATAAGTAAGGACAGCCCTACACACACAAACTTCACCAAGTGGCATTACCTTGTGCAGATACACAGAGGTGTGCCCAAGGAGTATCCTGTATTCCTACAGCAGCCAGCTCTGAGTAAGGACAGCCCTACACACACACACTTCACCAAGTGGCATTACCTTGTGCAGATACACAGAGCTGTGCCATGGGAGTGACTCATGCAAAGCCCATGGCAAGCAGAGACAACAATCCCTTGACAAGGGGTCAAGAACCCCATCTCCTTGGTCTAATCCCACAAAATTCTTCCTTCTCCCAGTGCCCACTTACACAGGATGGATGCAGCACTGTTGGGGCCTCCATCTCCAGGACCTCCCACGCTCCCTGACCCGCTGCTCCGTCTGCTGCCGCTCCCCGCGTCCGGACCAGCACTGCTGGATGTGGAGGGCTGAGATGGGGCAGCAGGAGAAGAAGGGTTTGCACTGGGGGCAGAAGCAGCATTGGGGGCAGAAGCAGCAGATGTTGAATCCTGGACCCTGCAAAGGATAAAAAGTATTAAACTCCTGGCACTGGGGAAGGGCAAGGGGAGTCCTCTGCGCGGACACGGGATGTGCACCCCACGACGACCGGGATCCCAGCCCAGCTTCCACCCCGTCTGTGCCTGCTCTGATCCACAGCTGTGCTCCCAGATGCCTTCCATCTGCTGCAATCTGCCTCCCATCCTGAGCACTGCAGCCCCTGACATGTCCTGGCCCAGGCAGAGCAGCTGGACGGGTCTTACCCTGAGTTGTATCCAGCTCTTCCTTGAATCCCACTGAACTATTTACTGCGGGATATCCTTGAGCAATGAGGGTGCTTCAAGCAGCAAAATCCTTCTGCTGCTCCCACAGAAAGCACAGGAGGTTACAGCAGGGCTAGTGCATGGGGTAAACAACAATGCTCACTTCTGAGTATTCCTACCAGTGCTTCTGGGGCAAAAAGGAGCATCAGCATTACTGCACAAAGAGGGAAACTGAGGCACGAGGCAGGCAGCACCGGTCTCACAAAGCCATGGAATGTTTCTGGCCAGCTGGGCTCCAAATTCCCAGCTCTGCCACCTTGATGCAAGGCTCCTGCTCCAACACAAGTTGTCTGGGGCTTCTTTTAACCCACCCAAACAGACAGTGTGCTGTAAGCCACCACATAGCAGGTGCTGGACATCAGCTTTGCTGAATACACCAACCCAGGCTGGTACCTTCTTACCACAGTTACTACTCCTCAAGAGTGTTACAGGAATTTGAAAGAGAACATTTAAAAATTTTCTGAAGCCTCTCCAGTCATGACAGTGAGCCCTGGACTAGTGTTGAACAGCTTTCATTAAATTAGACCACAAAATTCACTTTACTCACCTCAATAATGCTATTAAACCTCTGACAACAAGAACAATGATTTCGTGATTTTTTTCCCAAACCAAGAATTATTCATTTTCTCTATCTCCCTTTCCTTTTTCACTCTTCTAGGACTTGAAAAATCAGCCCTGAAGGCCCCTGTCCTCTGTCCAGACTGACCTGACTGCTGCTGAAAACCACTGGCCACTGACAGAGGCAAAGAGTGGGAAAACAAAGCAAATGGGAAGCTGAACAAGAAAGGAAGAAGGAAGCCAGAGAAAGAGCACTTGGTTTCTCTCAGCCTCTTCCCACAGGAAGAGGCTGTAATGTCTTCAGTAAGCACTTTCCTAGGACTATTAGCAGGAGAAAAATGAGCAGCCCAGGACAGCTCTGATTGCCCCTTTGAAATGGTTCACCAATACCACATTTATACTGGAAACAGCAGGAACAGCATCAGGCTCTCAGGCTACCTGGAGAGACAGCATCCAAGGAGAGGCTGCAGAACCTGACAGCACACTTCCTTGTGTTTGTAAAAGAACAGGTGGAATTAAAAAAAAAAAGGGAAAAACCCCATCTTGATTAATGCAGCTGCCCCAGGGGAACAGCAGAACTGCAGAGACAGCCCTGGAGCTCCCTGGGAGCTGGGGCACACTGTGGCCAGAGCCTGAGGCATGGCTGTGAAGAGCCTTCCAAGATCAATGAAATGTGGCTGCAACTAAAGCACAGCAGCTGTTCCCAAAACCCTTCCTCTCTGGAAAGTGCTGGAAAGAGCTAAACCTGCAGGAGCCTGAGGTGTGTGGTGCACCTGAGCCACATCCCCACAGGGAACTGCCAGGGTGCACCCACATGAGTGAACCCCACTGTGCAGTTGTGCCTGCAGGGGCCACACAGGGCATGTGTGCCTCCTGTGCCACCTCACAGAGCCTGAGGAGGTGACAGAAAACCCAGGTATTACCACAAATTCACTGGGAAAGTAATTTTTTTTTTAATCAGCAACTTTTCCTAGGATTTTTGCTGGTTTGCTAGAACCAGTATCCATTGCTGATGAGTTCTTCCAAGACACACACACACGAGTAATGTTAAAGCACCCGCCCCTGCAGGTACCTGCCATACACCATCACAGCCATCCCTGCACAGGTTAGTGACAAACTCCACTGCTGTGTGCCACAGCTGGGCCAGGGAAGAATCCTCACCATCAGTCATTCCCACCCCCATCTGAGCCCAGCCCACCCAAGACAAAGCTCTTACTTCTGCGGAGTCTTAATGACCAAGTGAACAGTGAGCCCATCTTTGATCCCATGTTGATTCAACGTGTCTCCATCCTTCAGGATCTTCCCAGCAAAGATCAGAACCAGCTGATCCTGTTTGGCTTTAAACCGTCTAGAAATCTCTTCTTTGAACTGAAAAACAAATAGAATTTTTCAGGCAAAGGACTGGTACCAGTAACAAAAAGGGCTCACATCCACTCTGGGAGCAGCCCAAGGAACTGAGCAGCCCTCAGAGCCCACAAAGGTACCACACAGTCACCAGGGGCTGGTGATGTCTGAGCAGTTCATGAAAACCAAAACAAAGCAAAGACAAGCTCTGAAATCACAAACTATGCAGTAAATCTCAGAAAAAACAGAGCCATTCCCTCAGAAGAGCTGAAGGCTTCCAAAGCCAGACCAGTTGTGCTTCAGGCCTAACCCAAACACACCATTTATGCTGAATGATGAACTGGTTTCATCTGCTCATTTGAGTTTTTTTCTCCTAAGGAAAGCCAAACTCTGATTTAATACAGGACAGAGCTCTATGGAAAAGGCAATAATCCTTTACCAGCCAATGGAAGTAAACTAGGTCTTCTCCAATTCCTATTTCTGCAACTGAATTCCCTGTGAGCATGCCACAGAGCATGGACACCTCTTCCTCACTGAGTGCTGTGCTGGGATTTACACCTGCAAGCAAGACACTGCTGGGGCATCCCCACATTGATTTGGAGGAAATAAAGCCTTGGAAAACACAAACTAAAGGGAATTTAGAGGGGAAGGCCAGGATGCAGAGTGAAACACACGCAGGTTCCAGAGCTCTCAGCCTTCAGAGAACTCTAAAATCAAGGCTGGGCACAGCACAGCCCGACCCCAGATCACCCTGTCTGCGTCTCTCCCCACGCAGCTCCGCATCCCCACTGCACAAAACCCTCACAAAACCAAAGGATCAGGAGGGCCACACGTGCACAGCCCCTGCCCACGCCACGAACTGCTGCCCGGAGGTCCCTGCCAGGCCCTTCACACGCCGACCTCGTGCCCTACGCCCCAGCAGAGCGCAGAGCCAGCCCAACGCAGAGCCCATGACACCTTGCCCCAGTGGGCATCGCCACTTCCTCAACGCCAGGGCCGGCCCTAGAGCCCGCCCCTGCCAATCCCAGCCTTTGCCAAGCCCGGCCCTTGGCAATCCCAGCCCTCTCCCGCTCCCTGGCAGGTGCACAGCCCCCCCCAGCCCACCCATGTTTCCTTTCATCCAACGCTGGCCACAAATATCTGCCCGGTTCCTCTCCCCTCGCCCGGGGGATCTGCCTCCAGACGTACACCAGGATCCCCCAGATGTGCCCCCGGCAGCCCCTCACGCCCCTGCCCACATCCCCAACACCTTTCCCACCCCTCCGCTCAGGGAACACTCTCCCCCGCAGCCCAGAGACGGGCCGAGCCCCCAGACCCCACCCCGGCCCTTCACACCCCTCCCACCGCCACCACCCCCAAAGGCGCCCTCCGAGCCCCTCGGCTATTGTGGTTGCGACCCCTCCCACAGGTGAGACCCCCAGACCACCTCCCCTCCAAAGGCCTCGAGCACCTGCCCTGCTTCACACCTCCCCGTTCCCTCCCACCCCGGCTCCAGCACGGCCCAAAGGCCCCGAAAAGCCCCCGAACCCAGCCCCAGGCCTGATCCGGCTCTCCAAGGAGCCCCCCGGACCCTCTGGCCGCCCCCCGGCCCAGAGCACCCTTCCCCCGCCCCTCACGCCCGCGCGAAATCCCTCCCCGGCCCCAAACTCAGCTTCCTTTCCCCAAAAACCCTTCAGCCCACTCCTGGAGCCCTCAGCCCCCGCAGAGCAGCCGCCGCCGCCGCCCCTCAGCGCCCGCGACAGCCCCCCCCAGGCCTCTCCGCCTCCCCGGCCTGCCCCCGCCCCCACCTCGCGCACGGAGGCGCCATCCGCGATGACGATCTCCTCCTTGTCCTTGGGGGTCTTCACGGTTACGCGGATGAGCGCCCCGCCGGGCCCCGAGCCGGGAGCGGCGCCGCAGCGCCGCCTCGCCCCGGGACAGCGCCTCCCGGCGGCCCGGAGGAGCGGCGGCGGCGCGGGGGCGGAAGCGGAGCGCAAAGAGGCGAACAGAGCCTGGGGAGGGCGTGCTGCCCTCAGCGCCCCGCCGGTGCCCCCTCCGACCCCCTTTCACCGGCGCCATCCCCGGTCACCGAGAGCCCACACCCGCCCCGCATTCCCTCCTGCTGCCGAGGCCCCTCTGGAGTCCGAGCACCCACAGGGCCGGGCGGGACTACATCCCCCAGCATGCCCCGGGACCGGCGCGGCGCCGTGACGGCCCCGCCCGGCGCGGCCTCACCCCCGCCCCGCGGTGCCGGCGGCGGCCATGCTGCGGCCCAAGGCCCTGACGCAGGTGCTGAGCCAGGCCAACACCGGCGGCGTCCAGAGCACGCTGTGAGTGCTGCGGGCCGGGCGGGGGGCGGCCTTCCCCGAGCGGGCACGGCGGGCGGCGGGCGCTCCGCGATGCGGGGTGACGCCGCTGCGGGGGGATGCTTTCCCTGCCCGGGATGGTTCCCTCGTAGCTACCCCGGGCGGATACTGCCGCTGTCCCTGCCCCAGGGGATGCTGCTACCATTCCTCTGTCCCTGAACCTGCCTGGGCCGTGCTGCCCCTGTCCCTAGCCCAGGGATGCTGCCTGCCCCTATCCCTGTAGCAGGGGATGCTCCCTGCCCCTGCCCTGGGAATGCTGCCCCAGCCCCTGCCCCTGCCCTGGGAATGCTGCCCCTGCCCTGGGAATGCTGCCCCCGCCCCTGCCCTGGGAATGCTGCCCCAAATGCTGCCCCAGCCCCTGCTTCTGCCCTGGGAATGCTGTCCTCAGCCCAAGGATGCTGCCTGCCCCTGTTCCTGCAGCAGGGAATGCTCCCTGCTTCTGCCCTGGGAATGCTGTCCTCAGCCCAAGGGTGCTGCCTGCCTTTCCCCAGCTCCTGCTCTTGCCCTTGCACCTTCTCCTGTCCTTGCCTGGGGATGCTCCTTGCCCTTGCTCCTGCCCCTGCCTGGGGATGCTCCTTGCCCTTGCTCCTGCCCCTGCCTGGGGATGCTCCCCGTCCCTGCCCAGGGAAGGCAAAGGGCCAGGCCCTTCCAGGGGCAGGCGTGGGACTGACACCACACACCCTGCGTGGTGCTGGGCTACAGATGGTGCTGGCACTGTGCACAGCGTGTGGGGCTCCTTCCCTGCCTGGGGATGCTCCTTGCCCTTGCTCCTGCCCCTGCCTGGGGATGCTCCCCGTCCCTGCCCAGGGAAGGCAAAGGGCCAGGCCCTTCCAGGGGCAGGCGTGGGACTGACACCACACACCCTGCGTGCTGCTGGGCTACAGATGGTGCTGGCACTGTGCACAGCGTGTGGGGCTCCTGGTGTCTGGTGCTGGGATGCCTCCTGCACAGTGCAAAGGCCGTGCTCAGAGCTGGGGCTGTGCACAGTGTTTGTCCCCAGGCTCATGCCCAGCCTGTGGCAGGTCCTGCTGCTCCAGCAGACTGATCCACCACAACCCTGCTCGGGCCTGGGGGCCACTGCAGAGCTTTCTGGCTTTGAAGCCCCCCTGTCAAACCCCTGTGGAGTGGGAGTGTCTTGGGAGCAGTGCTTGGGACTGGGGGTTTGTTCTGCCCCTGGTTTTGAGAGGGTGTTAGAGGCATCAGTTTGCCCTGCCGTGTCCTCCCCAGGCTGCTGAACAACGAGGGCTCCTTGCTTGCCTACTCGGGCTACGGGGACACTGATGCCAGGGTCACCGCGGCCATCGCCAGCAACATCTGGGTGGCCTACGACAAGAACGGGCACCAGGCCTTCAACGAGGACAACCTCAAATTCATCCTCATGGACTGCATGGTATGTGGGGCTGGAGCCTGCCCTGCCCTGCCTTGATGCCAGGACCGCGTTGGGGGTCCAGGCCAAGCTGGGGTGCAACGGGTGCTGTTTCTCCCTGGGCAGGAGGGGCGAGTGGCCATCACACGGGTGGCAAACCTGCTGCTCTGCATGTACGCCAAGGAGACGGTCGGATTTGGGATGCTGAAAGCTAAGGTAATGGCTGGGGGGTCGGCAGGGCTGCATCCCTGCTTTGGTGTGGGAAAGAGCTCTTTCTTTTGGGATGGAAGGGCTGGAGGAAGCTGCCGTGCCTGGGACGCTCTTTGCACCTTGCAGAGACTCCTCTGTCCCCTGTGCCTGCCCAGGCACAGCATGACACCTTTCTAAGGTTCTAAACTGAAATATAAATTACAATAAGCAAACAGGCAGTGGGCAACACGTGTTGCAAAACCCACCTGAGCGTGGCTCATGCCATTCTCTGCTTGCAGGCACAGGCACTGGTCCAGTACCTGGAGGAGCCCCTCACGCAGGTGGCCGCATCGTGAGCAGGCAGTGGAGGGCTCTGAGGTGCCACTGGGCCCCAACAGCATCACCATCACCACCCTGGGAGGGGCATGAGTGGCCCCACGGGCATCCCGGAGCTCCAGTGTGGTCAAAAATAAGGTGGCAGGAATGCGGATGCTGGGGGAATAAAAGCATGTTTGATGCTCGTGTGTGTTGTGTCTGTTTTGGGGGAGCTGAGGGGTAACACAGCTGGACAAGGTGCCCATTGCCCTGGGGAAGACAAGAAGTTGCAAGGGGCTGTTGTCAAAGGAGGGGGGTTACAGCAGAGCCGAGCCCCTGCACAGCCCTGCTGGTCACACTGGGATAGCTGGGGGTGGTGGGGGCTCCTTCCCATCCTTATTTCCCTGCCTTTCACACGATGGCAGCAGAGGCGAGGGAACATTCAGAGCGGCGGGAGCCGGGCTGAGCGGGGATTCTGCTCCTGGCACGGCTGCCCTCGCTGCCATCCCACCCGCCAGTGCCCTGCTCTGCCTTTGCTGCCATCGCAGCACACGCTGCCCTCGGTGCCATCGCTGCCCTCGATGCCATCACACCCGTCCCAGCCCCACGCTGCTGTCCCACCCGTGCCACCCTCCCAGGCTGCCCTGCTGCCCTCCGTGTCCTGTCCGTGCCACCTTCCCAGGCTGCCCACGCCGCCCTCCGTGTCCTGCCCTCGCTGCCCTCCGTGTCCTGTCCGTGCCACCCTCCCACGCTGCCCTCCGTGTCCTGCCCTCGCTGCCCTCCGTGTCCTGTCCGTGCCACCCTCCGTGTCCTGTCTGTGCTGCTCTCCGTGTCCTGCCCGTGCCACCCTCTGTCTCCTGTCTGTGCCACCCTCCGTGTCCTGCCCGTGCTGCCCTCCGTGTCCTGTCCGTGCCACCCTCCGTGTCCTGCCCGTGCTGCCCTCCGTGTCCTGTCCGTGCCACCCTCCGTGTCCTGCCCGTGCCACCCTCCCTGTCCTGCCCGTGCCGCCCTCCGTGTCCTGCCCCCGCTGCCATCCCAGGCTGCCCGCTCTGCCCTCGCTCCCTCCGTGCCCACGCTGCCCGTACCGTCGGCGCTGCTCCCGCTGCCCCAGCCCTCCCCGCACTCAGGACCGGGCCCTGGCTCCTCCTCCAGCCGCCCCGTGACGGTCCCAGGGGTGACACTACCTGCCCAACCTGCGCTGCGACACCCAGTCCCACCCCTTGAGCCAGGCGGCCGCGCTGCCGCCAGCTCGGCCTCTGTCGCCGCCGCTGCCCCGGACCCCCCTCGCCCCCCGGCAGAGAGGAACCCTCGGCCGCTCCGTGCCCTCGCTCGGCGCCTCCGGGATTCCGCCCCGCCGTCTGCTCGAGGCTTGGCAGCGGGAAGGAGGAAACCCGGGGCGGCCCCGCGGGGCAGGCGGCGGCGACATGGGCAGCGCCGAGGAGGACTATAACTTTGTCTTCAAGGGTGAGTCCTGCGCTCCATGCGACCCCTCCTTCCCCAAAAGGAGGGGAGCAGAAAGCCGGGGGCTGCGGGGAGGGAAGGAGGGTGCCCTTTCCCCAGGACGGCGGTGTCCTGAGCTGGGGCGTTGTTGACAATCCCTGAAGCTGTGGTGGGCACCGGGAGCTACGGAGGGTCAGGGGACCGGGGGGACTGGCACGGTCTGCTGGTGGCAGTGAGGCCAGCCAGGTCCACAGAGACCCGGGAAGATCCACACTCACCCCAAGCCTGAAGGTGTGCAGTGCCAGGCAAATTGCTGTTATGGGACAGGGGGGGCTGTGAAAGCTGGGGCTGAGTGTGTGAGACAAACGCCACAAGAGCCTGTAACCCCCAAGAGCAGTGGGCATTGAAAAATCACTTTCTGCAGTGACCTGGGCAGTGGCACATGCAGAGGACGTGGGGGTCAAAGCTGAGCTGGAGAAATGGAGGCACAGCCTCACACCTCCCATGCTGAGCTCCTTGGGCCCACCTGGTCTCTGCCAAATACTCTTAGCTGGGGCTCAGTGCTCCCTTTGGGCAAGTGTGTGTGCCAGCTGTCCTGGGTGCCCACTGCAGCAGGGTGACCCAGGGCTCACCAACACCCTTGCCCTGCTCCTGCTGCCCAGAGGCTGCAGCCATGACCCCCTGACCAGCTCTGGGGCTGCACCAGCCCTAGGGAGCACAGCTGAAGGAATGACCACACCAGGGGTTAAACCCAGCCTCTGCCACCAGTCTGGGGTCACCGGACAGCGGGCAATGCCCATGCAACCAGTGCTGGTAGCTGCAGCCCAGTGGGATTTCTCCTTCCTTCCTTCCACAGTCGTGCTGATCGGGGAGTCTGGGGTGGGAAAAACAAACCTGCTGTCTCGCTTCACCCGCAACGAGTTCAACCACGACAGCCGCACCACCATCGGCGTGGAGTTCTCCACGCGCACCATCCTGGTGGGAGACGCCGCGGTGAAGGCTCAGATCTGGGACACGGCCGGGCTGGAGCGCTACCGCGCCATCACCTCCGCGTGAGCACCCCAAACCCTGCCTCTCCTGGGCTGGGGGTCAGCCCCACGGGTGAGGATGCCGTGGGGAGGGGGATCTGGGGCACGGAGTGATGGTGGGGTTCTCACACAGGTATTACCGGGGGGCTGTGGGAGCCCTGGTGGTGTTTGATATCACCAAGCACCAGACGTACGACGTGGTGGACCGCTGGCTGAAGGAGCTCTACGACCACGCCGAGGCCAGCATCGTTGTCATGCTGGTGGGGAACAAGACTGACCTTGCACAAGCTCGAGAGGTGCCCATGGAGGAGGCAAAAATGTTTGCAGGTACAGGGCTGGGGGCTTGAGAACCTCCCCCACCAGTGCAGGCACCCAAACACCTCTAAAGGAGCTCCAGATTGGAACCGTGTCCTCACTGGGGTCTGCATCATCTCAGGGGTCTCCTCTCCTTGCAGACAACAACGGGCTGCTGTTTGTTGAGACCTCGGCGCTGGACTCCACCAATGTTGAGGAAGCATTCGAGACCATCCTCAAGGGTACAGGCACTGGTGCCGTGGTGCAGCAGGTCCCAGGGCAGTGCAGGGTCCCTTTCCAAGGATGCAGGGCTGGGAAGAGGATGATGTGCAGCACTTCTTCCCCTGCTCCACTTGAGCTATTTAGGGCTTGTTTCATGAGGTCTTTTGGTGTTTTCTTTCTGTCTGCTTTGGTTTTCAGCCTTTGGTGCTGGGCGTTTCACTCCCCACACCCGAAGCTTTGTTCTCACGGCCCCTGGGCGTCCCTGAAGCCCCAGGGGCTGCTTCTCCCCCGTAATCTCCAGTCTCCTTCCTGTTGTCCTGGGCTCATGACTTGGTGTCTCCAGCATCCTGCCAAACCGGCTGTGGGGACCTGGGGGGCCAGGGATGGAGTCCAAGAGCAGCTCTCCAAGAATGGCAGTCAGCAGCATCCAGGCAGTGAGGTGTGCCATGCCATGCTGAGCCGTGCCAAGCCATGCAGAGCCATTCCATGCCATGCCATGCTGTGCTGTGCTGGGCTGAGCCAGCCTGGCCCAGTGAGCTGCCAGCCCCAGCACAGGGTGAAGCACTAATCCCAGGTTGGGCAAGAGGAAATGGGCCAAGCACAGGGTGTTCCCCAAGCGCTGCAGGGATGCACGCCTTGTCCCTTGTCACCCCTTGAGTCGGGGGGTAAATAACTCCCTCTGCTGTGTAGAGGTGAAGAAAAGCCACCAGCACGCCGAGCAGTGGGGGCTGCAGGCTTGAAACTGTTCCTGCATCCCCAGGGGGCCTTGGCTGACACACAGACCCCCCCCAGCACTTCTTCTTTTGCAGAAATCTTCTACAAAGTGCAGAAGCAGAAGCAGAGGAGCAGCCAAAGCAACACGGTGTCACTTGCAAGTGAGAACCCTGCAAGCACGGCCCCAGCACAGGCAGAGAGGCGCCCGTGCTGCGTGGCCCTCTGAGCCATCTGAGCACCCCAGGAAGTCCCCAGGGAACCCCACAACCCCGGGACACACCAGCGGCCACCAGCACAAGCTGGTGTCACCCTGCCTGCAGTGCCACCCCTGTCCTGGTGCAGTGGGGACCAGCAGCCTGGACAGGGGTCAAAGTCTGCCATAAGCAGTGAGAAGCAGCAGTTCCAGGAGCTCTTCTCTCTCTGTTGCATTTTTGCTGGGCCCTGATTAGCATCACCACTGTCACGCACCGTTTCAGCCCTTCTGGACCTGCAGGGCAAAATGACCAGGACACCCCCGAAGCCAGTAGGTTCTGGGCAGGATCATGCCAGCAACAGGAGCCTCTCTGATCACCTCTGGCCCTAGGGTTGCTCCCGTAGGGCCACCCTGTGCCGTGCACTGAGGATGAGGCTGACCTACAGGTGTCTGTCCCACCAGGGGCTGCTCTAGGGTGTGAAGTGGCAGCACTCGGCCCTTGGCTGTCCCAGCAGGGCCCGGTGCCACGGGGCAGGGAGCAGCTCTGTGTCCAGCACGGGCGTGACGCAATCATTAAAGGACTTGTGACATGCAGATTTACTGAGCTGGAATTCCTTCGTGTTTGTGGTCAACGCCCTGGGTCCCCACCTTCATAATGTGCTGAAGATCCGTGGCCTCCAAAGCAGCCCAGCTGGATGCCACTGCTCCCCTGTGTCCCCTCCCACCCAAAATTCATGCTCCCCCTGTACCCCCTCCCACCCTAAAGCCATTCTCCCTCTCTGTGTGCCCCCTCCCACCCTAAATCCATTCTCCCCCTGAGCCCCCTCCCCTTGCAGCCTTTCCCAGTTTAGGTCCCCATGTTTGAACTTTGAGTCCAAAGGATGACGCAGCCTCTCCCGGTTATCTGAAACCCCTCGGAACCGGGATAATTCCTGCCGGATTCTCCGTCTCTTCCCTGGCTTTCCCTTGGCACCACGCCCGCCGTGCCAGCCCAGCTGCGTGTCCCACCCACGGCTCTGTGCGGGGCTCGCTGTCCCCATCAGCAGCACACACAGGTGGTGGCTGTCCCCGCCCCCCTTACCTGCCCAGGTGAGCACACCTGAGTGTGACGGGCAGCCCCGGCCGCCAATGGGTGCGGAGCAGGGAAGGCTGTGGCCACCAATGGGTGGCAGGGGACAGCCCCTGGCAGGGCTGGGTAAGGCCCGGAAATCCCAGCTGGCCCAGTGGCACTGGGGCTGTGGAGCTGGGCGACATGCGGGGCAAGGACGATGAGTACGATTATCTCTTCAAAGGTGGGTGTGCTGCCCGTGCCCCCGCGAGCGTGCCCGTGCCCGGTCAGCCCGCTGCTGGCACTCCCGGTGTGGGACTGGGGCTGGGACTGGGAGAGAACACTCAATTCCCAGTTCAAGGAGGTGGCTTGGACTGGGAGAGAGCACTCAGCTCCCACTTCTTGGGACGGGGCGGGGAGGGGGCTTGGAGTGGGATGGAGTACTCAGCTCCCACTTCATGGAGGGGGCTTGGACTGGGATAGAACACTCAGCTCCCAGTTCATGGAGGGGGCTTGGACTGGGATAGAACACTCAGCTCCCAGTTCATGGAGGGGGCTTGGACTGGGATAGAACACTCAGCTCCCAGTTCATGGAGGGGGCTTGAACTGGGATAGAACACTCAGCTCCCAGTTCATGGAGGGGGAGCTGAGGCTGTGACTGGGAGAGAACACGCAGCTCCCAGTTCTTGGGATGGGAGGTGGGGTTCGTACTGGGAGACAACACTCAGCTCCCAGTTCATGTGATGGGAGGGGGTCTTGGAGTGGGACTGGGGTAGAACACTCAGCTCCAAGTTCACAGGACGAGAATCTGGGGCTGGGACTGGGATAGAACACTCAGCTCCCAGTTCACGGAGGGGACTTGTACTGGGATAGAACACTCAGCTCCCAGTTCACAGGACAGGAGCTGGGGCTGGGACCGGGATAGAACACTCAATTCCCAGTTCATGGGATGGGAGGGGAGGCTTGTACTGGGATAGAACACTCAGCTCCAAGTTCACAGGACGAGAACCTGGGGCTGGGACTGGGATAAAACACGCAGCTCCCAGTTCACGGAGGGGGCTTGGACTGGGATAGAACACTCAGTTGCCGGTTAATGGGATGGGGAGCTGGGGTTTGTACTGGGATAGAACACTCAATTCCCAGTTTACAGGATGGGAGAGGGGGCTTGTACTGGGATAGAACACTCAATTCCCAGTTCACGCTTGGCTGGGGGGGCTTGTTGTGGTGTTCCACTGTGCTGGGAAGGCGGGTGGGTGCTGGTGAGCCTGGGGCTGAAGTGCTGCTGTGGTCGGAGGGTTTGCTGGAGCTGCTCCCGTGGTTTGTGGTCCCGATGCTCGCGACAGCCTCTCCTGACTCCTGCGGGAGGGGCTGCAGCCCCAGCCGGGGTGCAGTGCCCTGGAGGGTGGCAGAGTGGCAGTGGCTGTGACAGGGTGGCAGTGGCAGGGTGGCCCTGGCAGGGTGGCCATGGCTGTGTCAGGGTGGCCGTGGCAGGGGTCCTGGCAGGGTGGCAGTGGCCGTGGCAGGGTGGCCATAGCTGTGACAGGGTGGCCGTGGCCATGGCAGAGTGGCCGTGGCAGGGTGGCAGGGTGGCAGAGTGGCCGTGGCAGGGTGGCAGTGGCCGTGGCAGGGTGGCCCTGTGCTCTGCTCTGCGGTGCTGGGTGAAGCTGAGAGCCGAGTGATCTCCCCCAGCAGAGAAAGCCCTGCTGCTCCCCAGCTGCAGTGGAGGGACAGGATCCAGGGATCTGGGCTTGTCCTTGCTGGTGCTGGACATGCTCTGACCTCACTGCTGTGCCCCGTGAGGGTGGGGGACAGGGACAGGCTCCTGGGGACACGGCGTTGGCATTTCTGCCCATCCCTGTGTGTGCCAGGCTTCCCCGCGCTCTGCTGTGCCCAGAGCAGGTGCTGGGGAGGCAAAGGGACGTCTCGGCAGTGCCGCAGCCTCCTGAGCCATAAAATCCAGGGTGTGAGCTCACCGGTGGGTGGCTGTGAGTCAGCCTACCCACACAGGCCTGCCCGCCAGGCCCCGAGTAATTCCAGCCTCCGACAGGACGTAATTCCAGCCAGCCGTGTGCTGGTAGCCCCTGGCTCCTTGCACACCTCCCCTGGCTGCTGCCCAGGAAAATCCTCCTGCCTGCAGTTACTCTGGGACCTGCTGTGGGGAAACTGATGCTGAGTGGTGCCTGGATGCCCTGGCAGGAGCTCTCCCAGCTGCTTTGTTCTGTGCTTCCCACCCGGTGCTGTGCCAGCTGCGTGGCTCTGAGGGGGCTTCAGTGCCTGGTCCTCGTGTGTCTGTCCATCCCCTGTCATTCTGCAGGAGCCAGGGCTGGGAGCAGCTCCCCACAGGCTCTTCATTCCCCTCCTGGGTCTCAGCGTGGTCTCTGGAGTCATTAAAAAATATAGAAGAATTCAGTTTTCAATGCAAGGGCAGCTCATCCCTTCCAAAGCAGGGGAATGCAGTGTTCAGGGGCATGGAGCTGGGCTGGTGCTCCCAGGGTCCAGCAGCTCTCTCCCATGAGAAAAAGGAGATTATCCCAGCTGGAAGCAGCATTGTCCCGAGTTCCACAGAAATGGGAGCATCAGTTGCTGCCAAGCACAGTGCACATTCCAGCTGTGCAAGGCCCTGGCACTGCCAGAGGGGCTCAGCATGGCTGAGGAGCAGCTCTGGGCATGGCTGCTCCTCAGACCCTTCCTTGGGGCCCTGTGAGGAGCTCCGGGCTCTTTCCATCCCTGCAGTGAGACGTGGAGGGTGGCAGTGGGGACAGAACGTGTCAAATGCTTTTGTGCCTGGGGTGGGGGGTGCTGCTTCAGCTCCTGAAGCCGTTCAAGCTCAGGGACGTGGGGCTCATCACCCCCACGGGCTGCAGCACCCACCCTGCATCCCTGGGGTGGCCCAAAGCCCTCTGGAGCCTGCCACGGAGCCTGGCACTGCCAGGATGGCCGTTGAGCTGGGGAAGCAGCAATTTCCTGTTGGTAAAAAACCGAGCTCAGATCAAAACTTCAAAGCTGGCTAGTGAACCTGGCCTGCATTTCCTACTGCCTTGTCCAGGGCAGTCCGGGTGGTCCTCTCACACCTCCCTGCAGTGGGCAGCAGCTGAGAAGTCTCCCCAGCAGCTGGGAAAAGGGTGAGGGGTGGGATTCTGCCCCTCTGCTCCACTTTGGTGAGGCCCCCCAGCACAGGAGAGGCGTGGAGCTCCTGGAAGAAGTTGAGGAAGCCACAGAGATGCTCCAAGGGCTGGAGCCAGGCTGGGGGAGCTGGGATATTCAGCCTGTAGAAGAAAAGGCTCTGGGAAAACCTCAGAGCCCCTTCCAGTGCCTAAAGGGGCTCCAAGGGAGCTGGAGAGGGACTTTGGACAAGGGTCTGGAGGGACAGGACAAGGGGGAATGGCTTCCCACTGCCAGAGGGCAGGGTTAGATGGGATATTGGGAAGGAATTCTTGGCTATGAGGGTGCTGAGGCCCTGGCACAGATGCTCAGAGAAGCTGGGGTTGCCCCTGGATCCCTGGTGGCTGCACTGGTGGAGGCTTTGCAGCATGCAGGGGACCCATGTCTCAAGCTGGAGCTGGAGGGAAGGAGTTACCCAGGACCAGGAGCAGCATCCTTGCAGGATGCTGGCTGCTGAGGTAGCAGTGCCTTGCTGAGGCTCCTCAGGGTGTGACATCCCAGTGGCCCCTTGCTGTTCCTGTGGTGCTCCCCAGCCTGCTCGCTGGATGGTTGTGACCTCAGCCCTGCTGTTGTCCAAGCCTGGTGGGGACACATGTCCCACAGGTGGGTGAAGAGTCTGAGTGCACCTGGGGAATGAACAGGATTGGCAGTGAAGGAATTAAAAGTAACTTTAAAAATAAAACCAAAACCCTGTTGAGTCATAAACTCAACAAACTTGACTGGGGAGGTGTGTGATAAAGCTCCCCAGAGCCTGTTTCACCAGGTTTTACAGGAACCAGCCCCATCTGGGACAGGCACAAAATGCATTTAACCCACACCCAGGGACTTCCCAGCTCGTGGGCTGGACCAGCAGCAGAGAGGAGGATGCTTCCTTTCAAACTGTGTCTTCAAGTCTTCCAGCGTGCCCTCAGGGCTGGAGGGCACTCAGGGTTGGCAGGAGGAGCCCCAGCTCTGCCTGGCCTCTGCACGGGTCCTGACCCTGCTTTTCTGCCCATTTTGGGTACATCAGTGCACACGGTGCTTTCCCATCCCGCAGAGACAGAAACTTCTGGTAACTTCCCAGGGATGGCAGGGATTTTCTCAAGGGGTATTTACAGGCAGCAGTGATGCTGCTGGGAGGCGTGGAGGCAGCCTCACCCCTCCTGGGTGAGATGGAGCTGGGGTCTGGAAGGGGGGGCAGATGGGGGGATTGGAGATGGGTGCCTGGGGGAGCTGACCCTGTCTTTGTGCCCACCCAGTTGTGCTCATCGGGGACTCGGGGGTGGGCAAGAGCAACCTGCTCTCACGCTTCACCCGCAACGAGTTCAACCTGGAGAGCAAGAGCACCATCGGGGTGGAGTTTGCCACGAGGAGCATCCAGGTGGACAACAAGACGGTGAAGGCTCAGATCTGGGACACGGCCGGGCAGGAGCGCTACCGCGCCATCACCGCCGCGTGAGTTTCCTCCCTCCCAGCCTGGGCCCTTGCCCGGGGTTCTGGAGCAGACCCAGGTCCTGCAATGGCTCCTTGGTGGTCAGAAGCCTGAGCTAGGAAGTGCCAAGTCATGATTACTGGGCCTTAGAAGCCCCTCTCCTCCGCCTTTGGACCCTGCTTATCTCTCTGTAAGCCTATGGGTCACTTTCCTTACTATTGGGCAATTTCCAAAACATCTGTATCCTACATAAACCCCTCCTTCTGCCCAGTTCAGCAGAAGAGCTGTCACTAAGAACCTTCGTAAAAGACCCCAATAAAGAATTCCTAAGGAACCTCACACAGCCTTCTCCTCTCTTTTCCTGCATCTGCCTGGCACTTAGCAAGCTAAAGAGCTGAAATCACCCTTGCTTATCTCTCTGTAAGCCTATGGGTCACTTTCCTTACTATTGGGCAATTTCCAAAACCTCTGTAAGGTATCTAAAGCCCCCCTTCTGCCCAGTTCAGCAGAAGAGCTGTCACTGAGAACCTTCATAGAAGACCCCAATAAAGAATTCTCTGGAACCTCACACAGCCTTCTCCTCTCTCTCCCTGCATCTGCCTGGCACTTAGCAAGCTAAAGAGCTGAATTCGCCCTTGCTTATCTCTCTGTAAGCCTATGGGTCACTTTCCTTACTATTGGGCAATTTCCAAAACCCCTGTAAGGTATCTAAAGCCCCCCTTCTGCCCAGTTCAGCAGAAGAGCTGTCACTGAGAACCTTAGTAGAAGATCCCAATAAAGAATTCTTTGGAACCTCACACAGCCTTCTCTCTCTGCATCTGCCTGACACCCATCAAGCTAAAGAGCTGAATTCACCCTTGCTTATCTCTCTGTAAGACTCTAGGTCACTTTCCCTTGACCCTTACTATTGGGCAATTTCCAAAACCCCTGTAAGGTACATAAACCCCTACTTCAGCCCAGTTCAGCAGAAGAGCTGTCACTGAAAACCTTCGTGGAAGACCCCAATAAAGAATTCTTTAGAACCTCACAGAGCCTTCTCCTCTCTCTCCCTGCATCTGCCCCGCACCTAGCAAGCTAAAGAGCTGAAATCACAAATGAGCTGATAATTAATAAGAGCTGATATCACTTGAGCTTGCTGAGGTTGCCTGTGGCTAGCAGCTGCTTGGGAGCTCAGACAGGCTGTGCTGAGCAGGACTGAGCTACCCAGACCAAGGCAGCCCACCAGGCATCATACCTTGGCTGAAAAGCCACCAATAGTGCCCTGCTGTGACCCTGTCCCCTCCCTTTTTATATTTTCTTTTCCAGAGATAGGTCTAATAAGCTCTCTGAGAAATATAATACACCCAAGGATAGCTAAGCTGTCCTTAAGGGCATAAAATAAGCAGGATGACTTCTGCTGCAGTGTTGGAAACAAAAAGGTTTAATAAAAGGCAAAATAACAAACAAAAAAACCCGAGCCAAGTGCAGAGGTCTGCTCCTGGTAAAAACACCTCACAAAAGCCCCTAGTTCCTTTGTTCTCTTCTTTTTCTACCCAATTGGCCAAGCGTGACTTTTTGGCTTTTATCCAATTCGCTGCCCTTAAGTTTTATGTGAAGTCCCATGAAGTGGCTTTTCACCTAATCATTGAGAGAAACTTCAGGGCTTCTTCCCTTTTTTGGGAGGCACAGGATAGTTTTGCCAGTCTGCCAACAGAAGGCACACCCCTCCCCTCCCTGTCTCCCAGGTACTACCGAGGGGCAGTGGGAGCTCTGCTGGTCTACGACATCGCCAAGTACCTGACGTACGAGAACGCGGAGCGCTGGCTCAAGGAGCTGCAGGACCACGCCGATGCCAACATCGTCATCATGCTGGTGGGCAACAAGAGCGACCTGCGGCACCTGCGGGCCGTGCCCACCGACGAGGCCAGGAGCTTTGCAGGTATCTTCCCCATCCCATCCATCCCATCCCATCATCCCATCCATCATCCGATCCCATGGATCCCATCCCATGGATCCCATCCCATGGATCCCATCATCCCATCCCATCCCATCATCCCATCCCATCCCATCATCCCATCCCATGGATCCCATCCCATGGATCCCATCCCATCCCATCCCATCATCCCATCCCATCATCCCATCCATCATTCCATCCCATCATCCCATCCCATCCCACTGGAGTCATAGCACCCACCTGAGCTGACGCTGTTCTTGCAGAGAAGAACGGGCTGTCCTTCCTTGAGACGTCTGCTCTGGATTCCACCAACGTGGAGACAGCTTTCCACAACATCCTCTCGGGTAAGGGGCGGCCGGGAAAGGGAGGGACAGGAGTAGAGGTGGCTTTGGGCATCCCTGGGGGCCTGGCTGTACTGGGTGGCATCTGGGCTGGAATCCTGCTCCCCTGCACGGGGAGAGGTGGGCATTCGC
This sequence comes from Passer montanus, assembly GCF_014805655.1. Lineage (NCBI taxonomy): Eukaryota > Metazoa > Chordata > Aves > Passeriformes > Passeridae > Passer > Passer montanus. The sequence continues at coordinate 885,812 of NW_024362494.1, forward strand.
ACCCCCGGAGCTGTGCGTTTGTGGAGGGAGCAGTTCCCCCAGTGAAACACTTCCCTGAAGACCTTTTTCATCTGCTGGCAGAGATCTACCGCATCGTGTCTCAGAGGCAGATCACGGGACAGCCGGAGCCCGAGTTCGGCCCCTCCACCTCCATTGAGCCCATCCAGGTGCTGCCCACGCAGCAGGAGGGCCGGCAGGCGCCCTGCTGCCAGAACATCTGAGCCCCCGGGCTGCCCCCACCGTGACCCCCCAGCACACGGCGCCATCGGGGGTCTCCCAGCCCCGAGCAGAGCAGTGAGCTCCGGCTGCTGTGTGTGCACCACCACCCTGCCCGCGTGCTGTGTTTGTGTAGGACCAACAAAACCAAAGCATCAGGGGGTCTCCCCTCTCTCCCCGAGGTCAGGGCATGCCATCCCCTGTGTCCCTGCTCCCTCCAGCCCTGCAGGCACAGTGGGTGACACTGAACAAGCCTGAACGTGGTGAGTCCCTGTTGGTGACTCCTCGTGGGGTGGGGATGGAGGGGGACGCTGGGTGCATCCTTCTCCTGCCTGGTGAAGCCAGCAGTGCTGTGGCCTGTCCCCCTGTCCCTGCAGCACCGAGGGCTGGGAGTGCCTCTGGGTGCTGCTGGGGCCATCCAGGGAGGGGTGTGGGGGTGACACCGTTTTTGTGCAAAGAGAAAAGCTGTGACTCTTCCATGGGAACAGGGGCTGGGGGGCCCTGGCCTTTGGGAAGCCCCGAGGAGGGGACAGGGGAGCACCAGGGATCTGGGGCTGAGGGCAGGGATGAGGTGCTGAGGGTAGGCAGTGGTCCCTCTGCACAGGGGGGAGCCAGGGTCAGCACTGGGGACCCCCTCAAGGTCCCCCTGGCATAGCTTGGCCCTCCCCTGCTCCAGTGTTTGGCTGGTGGGCATCACCCAGGGTACTGGCACAGACTGTGCTGAGCCCTGTGCTGCTGTCAGGATGATTGGCAGGTGTCAATCAAGAGGGTGCAGGTGGGAAGGCCTGCCCCATTGGCCCAGTACTGGGAGTGTAGCCCCTGTCACGTGGGGTTTTGGGGGATCTTTCTCTCCACAGCTGCCCCCAGTCTCTGCATTTCCCTTGGCTGTGCCAGTAGGATCCGGGCCACGGTTCCCCCTTGGGGCATGGTTTGTCAATGAAACAGAAATTGAGGCAAAATCCCCAAATAAAGCTGCTGCTGAAGCCTTTTCTGTCTCTGCCAGGTCTCTCCTTGAGGCAGGAGCAGTGCCAGCCCCACATGGGGCAGCTGGGAAGCACCCACAGGCAAGGAAGGGTGAGGAGGAGGAGGGCTGGGAGGAAGATGTGACTGCAACCCGGGCAAGGGGCTGTCCTGCTGGGAGGCCAGAGGGGAGAGCTTGAAATTCAGGCTTAGAAGAGGTGGGATCCTGCTGCTGGTCCAGAGATGCACAAATGGGGTGCAGAAGCAGCCACACCATAGGGGTGCCCCTTTTTATCCACCCCAGCCCTGGCAGCACCTTAACCCTGGCTCCAGCCCCCTGGCACTGTGTCCCTACACCATGGCACTGCCCCCTCCAGAGGCAGCCTCATCCCTGAGCTGGCCAGACCCATCCTCTGTGACCCCCTGGGTCTGTCCCCAGCTGGGTGGTGTGGCCCCTTCCCCACGGGCTGTGCTCTACCCCATGCCCACCTCAGCTGGAAAAGCCCTGGAAACGTGCAGGAAATGCCAAGCACCACCTCCTCCCACGCCATCTGCCCACACCAAAGCACGGTGCCAAGAGGTGATGTCAGCCCCACCGGCTGGAGAGGTGGGCATGTGGGGGATGGATGCTGCTCCACAAAGGGACAGGGCTCAGCCAAGTGTCCCTGGGGCCTCCCTGCCACGGGATGTGCCATCAGCTGGGCACTGGCAGGGGGTGGTGGGTTCATTTAGACTCATGGAGGCTCGACAAGTCAGATTTGTTCCAGGTTTTTCAGTTTTTGGGGTGTTTTCTGCTGGGATGAAGATGTGGGAAGCGTGAAATGTGGCTCACAGACCTGCTAGCCCCAGCTCTGGGAGAAGCAGCTGCCTCGGGAGGGGGTCACCGTCTCACAAGTGCTTTAATGAACCCCAAGAAGTGCTGCCAAAAGCACGTGGCTGGTGGGAGATGCAGGAGGGGTGGCAGAGGGAGGTGCAGCCCCACTGCCCTGGAACTCAGCCCAGCAGGGCCTTGTTCCCAACCACTGCTCCCTAAAGTGTGAACAGACACAAATCAAGAGCAGATACCAAGTTTCTTAAGTAATAATACTTTAATAAAATTAAGTTCTTAATGTAATTTAGCACATTTAATACATTAACCCTTTCCCTTCTTTGTTTTCTACAAGTTGTGCAACATCATTATTTTAATTTTATTTTATTTTAATTTTTTTTTTCCTTCTCCCATTATACTATATGCCTCAAAACTCAGACAACAAGCCTAACTCTACTTCTATGTTCGGTTATATCTCTCTCTCAGGCCTTTATTTTTTTGCGTAACGCCAGAGAGATGAAAATACCTGGATGGAACATGTGATCGGTTTCCAATAGTAACAATCCCGACTACAGGTTTCCTATGATGTTAAAAGAAAAGAGGAAAAAAAAAAAAAAAAAATACAAAATACTAGGGAATGGACTTTCAATGGAAGGACCACAGAGTCAGGGGGCTCCGTGGCCAGCTGGCTCAGCATGAGGTGGGAGAAGCGTGGGGCAGGAGCCCAGACCCGAGGGACAGCGGCTACACAAAACTTGTGCATGTCTGGGGAGAGGAAGCCAACGTGGTGCTGGGCAAGCAAAGCCAAGAAGGGCTGGGGAGGGCTGTGCTGCCCTGGGTGGGTGTGGGGGATCAGCTGCTGCAGGGACCCCGTGGCCTGGGGTGGTTCTGTGGCAAATCCCACTGGAGCCGCTCTGCCGGAGTCCCCAGGCAGCAAGAGCAGCCTGGGTGTCTTTGATAGCAGGGCAGAGCCAGAGGAAGTCCTCTGCAGCAGCAGGGGGATGCTCTGGGCATCCCTGGGGATTTCCTTGGCTTGCCTGGGGCTGGGATCAGAGCTGGCTCTGCAGTGCTGCCAGTCTGGGATCCGCCAGCCCTCGTGCCCATTGCCTTTCATGTTTGCTTAACACTGCTTTCTAATCAGGAGCAAATCCCATACTGCAAAACAGGATCCAGCCCCTGGTCCTTTTTCCCCCCCTTTTTTTCTTATGATTATCTTTAAAAGAATTCATAAAGAAAAAGGAACGCTGATGGTTTCACAGATAAGCAGAACAGCGTGTAGCCATGTCTTGTGTCCCAGCTCCTGGGAGCCAAGAGCAGATCTCACTGGCCACACCACTCTGCTACATCTCACCACTCTGTTTCTCTGCAAGTTGTTTCAAAAGCATCATCACAAGCCCAGAAAGCACATCCTGCTGTCAGCAACCCGGTGCCACCATTGGAGGGGGACTTCATTTTCGCACAGACAGTAGTGGAACTACTCCAGATTTTACATTAGTGTCACTTTACTGGGGGTGACTTTCAATTTGCTCCATTAGCAGCCCTGAAGCGATGCTGGAGCAGATCCAGCGGGGATGCTGCAGCCTGCCAGGGCTGCAATGACTCCAGATTCCAGCAGAGTAACCCACTGGAACGGGGGAGTCACAGGAGAGGGAGGCAGGAGCTGCCCAACCTCTGCTGTCTCCTGCTGGCACGGCACGGGCAAACCAAAGTCTGCCTAGCACAATCCCAGCTGAATTTTTCACTGGGTAAGCTGACAGCAGAACGTGACTTCAAGTTTCTACAGGATGTGAAAACCCACCCTAAAACACAGAGATTGCTCCCTAACATCCTAGAAGGGGTTTTTGGAAGAACCAGCCCGTGCTGGCTCTGCTGCCACCAAGGACACCTTGCTGGGGTGGGACGGGACCCACTGTCCTCACACAAGTGACGATAAAGTGCATCCACCCTCCAGTCCAGGGCACCACTGCACAATGTCCATCACTGACGCTTCTTCAAGTATCAAATTAAAAAAAAAAAACATGAGGTAAAACAAAACTGAAAGAGCAAACAGGCCGCCTCGCCGCCCCGGCAGGGAAGGACCAGGCGCTTGATTCACCGAGCATGAACCCCCCCAGAAGAGCAGGAGCCGTCCTGCCCTGCTTCCCGAAACGCCCCAGCAACCGAGGAGGCTCCCGGGGAGGGATCTCAAGATTCACAGTGCTATTTATACGCAGAAACCGAATGAGAACTGTCTTCATTCCTGTCCTGACCTATTGCATGGCTTTGCTGAGTGATGAATGCTGGTAGGGGCCAGCCCAGCCCCCCGAGGCAGGCAGGGAGCGAGGGGCGGCCGCCGCGCTTCTCAAGGCATCTGTGCGGATGCTCCCAAGCTGCAGGAGATCCGTGGGTTTGCTACAGCTGAGCCACAACTCGGGGGAGAGGAGCAAAGGCCAAACCCAGAGGGAAGCAACTCCTCAAGGGTGTTTTCTTTGCGGCACTCGGCTTTGCTGGTGACAGCGTTGCCGGCTTGGATGTTCCTTTCCGAGTTCTCTCCTTCAAGCAGAGATTTTGGTGCAGTGAAAAGCATCACCAGCACTCCAGAGAGAAGTGCTGGCCTCTCTGTGGAATGAATGGAGCAGCTGGCAGGGGCACGGGCCACGTCCTGCCCCAGTGCTGGTGCCAGGGCTGCGTTGCCCTGCCCTGCAGTGCTCAGTGGGTTTGCCACCGCAGCACCCTCTGCCTGCCGCCAGCTCCAGGAGCTCTGGCTCCTGCTCTCGGCACTGCAGGGCCTCAGATCCATCCACAGCCAACGTGCTGTGCTGGCTAGGAACAGCCTCCAGCCTCCTCTGTGCTCCTGCAGCCCAAAACCAGGCATGTGCCACGAGTGTCACTGTCCCCAAGCAGGACAGCATCAGGGCAGCTGTCAGAGAGCAAAGCTGTGGGATCAGGGATGTCGTGGCCCATCAGGGCTGTGCCTCTGGGACCAGCAGGGGCTTTTCCAAACATCTCACCCAGTGCTCAAAGCTGATGTTTGGAGGCCAAGCAAAGAAACACCCAACAAACGGAATCTCCTGGAAGATGCCACGTGCTAAAAACAAGCGAGCTCATCTCGAGGTGCACAGCATCTCCCGGTGCAACGCCACCAGGGTGAGAGAGAACCAAGCAAAAGAAAGAAAACAAAGAGGGAACAAACCAACCCTAATGCCCTGGCACTGCCCAGTGCAAGGGCAGAGCCTCCTCCTGGCACCTCGCTGCCTTCCAGCTCTGTCTGTCACCTTACAGAGGGGAGATCACCCAATCTTCCTTTCCTTCTCCTTCCCACCTGGGATGGTCCCACCTGCCCATCCCAGGATCTTCCCACACCTTTGGTGCTTGGAGAAGTTCAAAAACCAAGAACAGCCCAAGGAAAGTAACAGCAACTTTGAACATTTTTCTGCAATTTCCTGCTCCAAGCCCAAGGCTGGAAGTCAGAATAAGGCAAAAATTAATGGCCTAAAACTTCCTTATTTTGTTCCATGACTAGCCAAATCTGCCTATTTTTTATTAAAAAAGCAACACAAACCCCCAAACGTATCTTTTTAAAAAAATACATATTATTAGATCCTTTTTTTTTGTCTTTTTTTTTCCCCTCTATAAAAATAACTTCAGGACTTTGATTGACAGAAGGTACCAGTTGGTGGTTGTTATTTTGTTAGGCTTTCGGTCATTTATTTGTTTGCTTCAGAAAAATAGTACCAAAAAAAATGGAATTCCTGGGGAAGTTAACAATGATCATGTTCACAAGTTTATTTTACATTCTGCTCTGTCTGGGATCACTTGGATCTACTATAGATTAAACAATATGGATAGTATCTACTATTTGAACTAGTTAATTTTTTTTTAATCTTTACTCTAGGATTATATGAAATAAATTTGAGTGTTTATTATTATTAACATTTTTTTAATACCCATCAACGCAAACCTTTTTTTTTCTTCTCATTTTTGGTTAAAAACAAACAAACAAACAGAAAAAAAAAATCTTATTTTTTTTTTAAATGCTTCTTTGAAAGGCAACAGAGCAGAAACATCACCCCATCACCCTGCTGCTTTGGGAGGGGAGCAGGGCTGGATTTGGGGTGTGAGGGGGACAGACTTCCCCCAGCCCCCAGCCCACAGGGGCTGCTCAGCACATCCCTGGGATGAGATCCATCACACTTCAGGGTGTGCTGGAGCCATGCCGAGCTGCTTTCCTGGGAGCTCAGCACCCAGCCAGGGGCGCTCCCACTGCCCTGGCTGTCCCTGCCTGTCCCTGCTGTGCCCTCACCGCCTTGGGGAGCAGATGGGGGGGCTGTTCCCACCCAGGATGGGCTGGAGCTGGCTGGGAGCTCTGCGTGAGCTCAGCCCCTGGCTGCTCGGAGCACCAGGACGAGCGCAGGGCTCTGGTGTGGCACAAGCTCCAAAGGAATCACCAGGGATGTTCTCAGATCCTGCCCGGCCTGAACACTGGCACCAAACCCTCCACCCAGCTCAGGAAGAGACCAAAGCCTAAAGGGGGGCACCAGAGACCACCCAGAGCCCCCAGGAGCGTGCCCAGGGGGTGTCTGTGCCAGCATGGCCAGCAAGGCTGTGGAAAGGACCACAAAGCCTCAGGTTACACTGGGCTCTCTGCAAGCAGACCGAGGGCAAAACTGCTCTGGCTCCCTGGGATGGGGTCAGTGCTGGAAAAAGGAGGAGGAGGAGGAGGGCAGGAGCTGGGCAGTGCCAGCTTTGCCCTGCCAGCACCAAGCCCCTGTCCCAGGGAACCACAGCAGGAGGGAAATCTGCTCCCCAGCCCGTGGGGTTGGGTCGGGTGGGAGCCTGGCATGCTCAGGGTGCCCAGGGAGGGCTGTGCCACAGCAGGGCTGGGGCTGGCCAGGGCCACTGTGGGGTGATGCTGCCCAAAGACTGCCCCAGAGCCAGCCCCGAGCCAAAACCCACCCAGACCTCGACCCTTTCCAAGGGGGTTCCCAGATGGAGCAGCCACAGGCTTGGGTTTATAGTGGTTTTTCTCTTCTACTTCTCTGTTTTTAATTACCTTTTTTTAATCTTTTTTTTTTTTTGTTTAAATACATCCAACTGTGTTAATTTCTTATTTGTGGAAAGGGCTATCTGCACCATAACTATCACCTTTACATACACACACGCACACACGAAAAATGAAACATATATTAAAAACACTTTTTAAGCAATACTCTGGATACAAATGTATTTTTTAACCTACATATATTCTAAACCTTCTAAACTTTTAAGGATCACTTTATCATAAAATAAAATATCCTTTTTTCTTATAATAAATTACCTAATAAAAAGTATTTTTATTAGCCCAGTTCCTTGCTACATTTACATGTAATAAATGCATTTATTAAAATAGAATATTAAATTATAAAGAAATGTTCTAATTTTAAAATCTTAATCTTTTTTTCCCTCCTCTCTCTCTCTTTAAAAAACACCAGGAAATGCATCAAAATAAACCCTTCAAACACCAAACAAAACAGGTTGGAGTATTTTGATTTCAGAGGTTAACAATATTAACAGTCTGAGCCTTTGTATGTATGAAGATTATTATTTTTTTTAAGAAAGAAAGAAAAGAGAAAAAAATAATAGATATCCCTCCAGCTGAAAAATACTTTTGCAAATGGGAGCTAGGACAAGATATTTTTATAGTATCTCCTCATTAACTATAAATCCAATTTTGGTTCTTTTTTTCTTTCTTTTGTTATGCATTATAATACACACTATTCTCTATATAGTTTATGTCGACGAGGATGACATCACAGCATGATTTTACTTTATCCCTCCGTTTCCCTTTGTTGCGTTTTGTCACCCGCTCCCCCGCACCGTCCCTTGTCCTGCAGGCGGCAGCTCACAAGAATGCAGATTGCAGTTTTGGGGACACGGCACAGGATGGGGGAGCCCTGGCTCCCCCAGCCCTGTCACAGCTCACTTCCACAAGGAAAACTGGCAGGGTGAGCCCCAAACCCAGCACAGCCCCAAGGCCCCGCTCCTTGTTCGCAGCCGGTGCCAAAGTCGGCGGCAGTTTGGTAAAGCACGAGTGGAAATCCCAGTGCTGAACTGGGAGCACACCCCACCACAGCCCCTGTGCCCCTGTGGGGCTGAGCCTGCCTGGACCTGGACATGTCCTCAGCAAACCTGGACACGTCCTGAACAAACCTGGACATGTCCTGCCCACACCTGGACACATCCTGAACAAACCTGGACACGTCCTGAACAAACCTGGACATGTCCTGAACAAACCTGGACACGTCCTGCCCACACCTGGACACATCCTGAACAAACCTGGACACGTCCTGAACAGATCTGGACATGTCCTGAACAAACCTGGACACGTCCTGCCCACACCTGGACACGTCCTGCGCACACCTGGACACATCCTGAACAAACCTGGATATGTCCTGCCTGGATCTGGACATGTCCTGAACAGACCTGGACACGTCCTGAACAAACCTGGACACATCCTGAACAAACCTGGACACGTCCTGCCCACACCTGGACACGTCCTGCGCACACCTGGACACATCCTGAACAAACCTGGATATGTTATGTCCTGCTCAAAGATCCTCCTGAACAGACCTGGACACATCCTGAACAAACCTGGATATGTCCTGCCCACATCTGGACACGTCCTGCCTGGATCTGGACACATCCTGCCCAAACCTGGACACGTCCTGCCAAACCTGGACACATCCTGCCACATCTGGACACGTCCTGAACAAACCTGGACCCGTCTTGCCCAGACCTGGACATGTCCTGCCCAAACCTGGACACGTCCTGCCTAAACCTGGGCATGTCCTGAACAAACCTGGATATGTCCTGCCCACATCTGGACACATCCTGCCTGGATCTGGACACGTCCTGCCAAACCTGGACATGTCCTGCCAAACCTGGACACGTCCTGCCAAACCTGGACATGTCCTGAACAAACCTGGACACGTCCTGCCCAGACCTGGACGTGTCTGCCCTCTCTGCTCCCAGCCTCGGGTTTTGGGCACCTGCCCTTGGTGGCCCTGCTTGTGCCCTCATGTCGCTGCCTCACAAAGACCACCACCACCAGCATTCTCACGGCACGGCATGGCACGGCATGGCACGGGTCACCGCGGTCCCCACCTTGCCTCCAACAGCCCTAGGGGCTGATGCAAACCCCGGGGATAGGGGAAACCAGCGGTGCCCATTGGCACCAGCCCCTCTCAGGGGGTGCCCGTGTCCTGTCATCGCTCCCAGGATCCCACCCCGCTTCGGTGGGATGGGATTTTGCAGGATGGAGGTCTCACAGACCAGACTTCCCACAAGGGTCCTGCTGCTCCTAATCCAGAGGGAGGAAGACCCAGTTTGGCGTTTGGGGTCCCGGTTCCACCTGCCTCCCTCCAGCCCCCACGGCTTCAGCACCCCGAGGGGGTCACCCCAAAAGCCTGGCAGGGATGGTGGGGGCAGCTGAAGCCAGCGAGGTCCAGGCCAGTTGGTTCACACTGCAAGAAGGGGTCACCAAGGGCATCCTCGTGGTGGGAAGGAAGGGGAAAAGCTCGAGGAGCCGGCTCGGTGGGCGCTGCAGAAAAGGGATGGGTGCAGGAGGAGGGGGCTGTGTTTAGTTATCGTTATTGCTGGTGAATTAGACCAACAAGCCATTTTTAGTCACCTATCAAGGAAGATACAAGTCAGAGCAAATAGTTAAGGTCATGGGCATTTTTCTTGTTTTTTGTTTTTATTATTTTTTTTTTAAAGATTTTTATATATATACATATATTTAAAAAGAGGAAAAAAAATTACGCAAATTTGTTGTTTAAGCCCCGCAACCGGGCTCCCCATGGATGCCAACAGGCAGGGCCCAGGCTGCCCCTCTCCGGGTGCCCCACGGGGCCAGGGAGAGGCCCGAGCCCCCCGAGTTCCCTGCAGCCCCCACTCGAGGCAGAGGTAGCTCTCGGTGCATTTACAGCGCCTGTTTTTTCTTTCTTCCAAAGTTGCTACATCAAAATATGGAGTCGGTGGGGGGTACAGCGGGAAGCAGGGGACAGGGGAAAATCAAAATAAAAACAGGGGCCGAAATACTTCTATTCATTTTAAACTAGAACTGCTACATCAAGCTTTTTTTTTTAATATATATGTATATGTATATATATATGTGTATATATATATATATATATAAAGGTTATTGGAACTGAAGATTTTATTAAAGGCCAACTTGGAGACTTGAGTAGGAACGTCATCTGCAGAGAGGAGCAGCCCCCCCAGGACAGCCCCACTCTGGTTCCCAACAGCAAGCATTGGACGTTTGTTTGGGTCATGATTCTTTTTTTTTTTTCCCTTCTTTTTTTTTGTTTTTCTTTTTTTTTTTTTAAAGAAAGGGGTTTTGTCTTTTTCTCTAACATTTTTTTTCAGCATGCAGGAGGCTTTTACATCGTTTTCGCTTGTTAAGGTGAGGGAGGAGGTACAAGGAGCAGAGGAGAGCCCCCTGTACCTTCCCCATTCCCCACCCCCTACAGTCAGTGCTAGAACAGGTCCCCCCACCCCAAGTCCCCAACACAGGGGTCTCCTTCCCCCCTCCCCACTCCCACCCACCTCTTCACAACCTGGCATCAAATAAAGACATTGATCAAGAACTTGCTCACATTACCACGAACAGACTCCACTCAGCCAAGAACAACTACTCACTCACTAACACGGGGGCTGCGGCCGCCCCCTCCAGCCCCAACACCAACGGTTCTGAACGCCCCTCCGAAGGGTGGCTGACCCCCCTGCCCACCCCCCGACCCCCACCCCCCGCCCCCCAGCTCCTGCTTCGACCACTCTCTCTACATCAGCGGGAGAATTCTGCGCCGTGAAGGGATAAAATGCAACCCTGGGGTGGGGAGGGCAGGACGGGATGGAGGAGGGGGCGCCGGGGAGGGGAGAGGTTCCCAGAGAACAGCAGTGCCCCCCTCTCCCTTCCCCTCCCTTCACCGGGACCAAACGGAGGCCAGATTTTGAACGAGAATGGGTCAGTTTTGGGAAGGATGTGGCCAGGGCTCCTCTGCTGAGGGGAGGAACGGCTGTGCCCCAGGACAATTCGGGACATGGGGGCTCTGGGGGTTCATCCAGAGCAGCCCAGACCCCCATCACCCTACAGAGCCCACACCAGAGGGTGCAGAACACGGCGCCTTCCCCCAGGAAGTGCTCGCATCCCAACCTTCTCCTGGTGTGAAAGGCTCTGCTGCAGGGCCGGGACAACCGCCTGGCCAGGGATGTCCTGGAGCTTTGGGGAGGAGGGGAGTACCAATCCTGCCTGCTTTTGTCTTTACTGTTTCCAAAACATCAGCATCCACTACAGCCTGGGAACATTGTCCACCCCTCCAATCTGCCCCTACGGAAGAGATTCGCGTCGATGCAAAACAGTGGAGGCGTCCCACCATCCCACCATCATTCCAAACCCTCCAACTGGTATCTGAAGGTCAGAAGTGGATCTTTACCAGCACAGACAAAGCACCAGCACCACCCGCCCCAGCAGAGTGAGCTCAGCCCCTTCAGCGACTGCAGCCACGGCTGGCATGAGCCCGCTGTGCCAGGGCACAGGCAGCACTGGGAGCAAGCAGCAGCAAACCAGAAGGGAGGATGTTCCCAGGAACATTACCACGATGAAAAGAAAGTCTCCTGTAACTGAAGGGAATAAAAAAATCTCAGGTGATTTTTTTTTTTGCTTGTTTGTTTGGGTTTTTTTTTTTTTTGTGTGTTAGAACTGTCTGCGCCAAGTTGTGAAACTTGTTGGTTCAGTTCTAAATCAGGGTCCAGGATCTGTGAGCAGAAGTTGAGGGGTAGGAAATGGGGGAAGCGGTGGTAGTGGGAGAAAAATTATATATATGGGTTTATATACACACATATATATATATATAGGTGCTTGATTAATTAAGTGCCTATATATATATATACACACATATATTTATAGCTGGGTGTACTGGTACTCAATAGGTCAATCCAACACATTTTGAACATCACAGCATTTTGGCATCCACAGACCAGCTGAACAAACCTGATGGAGTGAAGGTGCTGGCCTGCACCTTGCATGCGTTGGCACGGGAGCCAGATCTGAAGCCCATCCTCTCCCACTTCCCAATGGTTTTAAAGTATCTCATTTAACAAAACCAGGAGTCTTGAAATGATTAAAGGATGTTCAACAAGGCAATTTTTTTTTCTGTTTTGTTTCGTTCTGAAAAAAATATAATATATAAAAGTGGCCAACCTCAGGAAGATCCAGGAAAAGGACAGCTGAAGAGGTTTTGGTCCATAAAGAAATACTTTTTCTTCTTTTTTGTTTTTTTTTTTTTTCCCCTACTTGGTTTGGGTAACAAAAGTTTTGGTCCAGTTTAAAAACGACGACAACAAAATTATCTCTATAAACTCGGGGGTTTTTTTTTGCTCTCTGTTGGGATGCATGTTGGTTTCATATGGGCTCATTTGCCTGTATTGCATGATCGTCTCTCTTAGGTTTTGGTGCAATAGGTATGTTTTTTAAGAAAAGAAAAGCACAATGTTCTGTGTGTGTGTGTGCGTGTGGCGTGTGTAGCTGCAGCTGGCATCACTTGGAGGAAAGAATGAAGAGTGACCTAAGGAAACGTGGAAGTCGCTGCACTCCCCCCATGGACGGGAACTCGGGAATGCTTTGGAAATACCCTGTTAGTGACTCCTGATTGGACTGATGAACAAATCCCTGCTTGGATAAGGAAAAAAGAACAAAGTTCCAGACTCCACGGTGGCTCAGAATAACAAAATAAATGCTCGTCGCCTGGTGTGATCCCAGTAGGTTCTTCCAAACCTTCTTCAGTTTCACTGGCGTCGTTTTTATTTCTTCACCTTCTTTTTTTGATTTTCTTTTTTTTGTGTTTTTTGTTTGGGTTTTTTTTAGAAAAAAAGGAAAACAATAAAAGTTCTTTAGCTGTGATTTTTTTTTTTGTTTAAATCTTTGAGGTAATACAGTTGTGCCCTCGTTCTAACAGGTTCCCAGAGGTTGATGGTTTCTTTCTTGTTCTTCTAAATCCCTGTCATCCGTTTTCCTTTCTTTCTGTTGTTTCTTTCTGAGCTCCCAGTTGGGCCGACAACCCTGGGGGGAGGAGAGTGGGGGCTTCAGGCCAAGACAAAGGTTGAAGGTGGCTGGAGAAAGGCTGGCAGGGCCCTCCCTGCATCCCTGCTCCCTCCCCGCTCGATCCAGGTGTCCTGGCTTGGTCATCGCCAAGAAGTCCCAATCTCACCACCAAAATAAACTGAACTAAACTGCTTTGCTTGCGAGATCCGAGTGTGCGTTCTGAGTACTTGGTTTACAAAAGACATTGCAGGCTGGAGCGTTGTTCGCCCTTCAAAATTTCTGGCTTTGCTATTCATTTTAATTTTATTATTCACTTATTATTTTTTTAAAAAATAACATACATTGCTTGTAAAATAATTTCTTTTCTTTTCTTCTTTTTCTTCTTCTTCTTCTTCTTTAAATTAATTTATTCTTTCATTCTTTTTTTTTTTGTTCTTCAGATGTCATTATTATTATTATTATTATTATCATTATTATTATTATTATTATCATCATCATTTTTCTCTCACGGACCCCCCCCACTCTCCCTTCCTACCCCCACCCCCCCACAAAACGCCCTGCTCTGTCTCTTTAGGAAAATATTCTAATGGCCTGAGTGGCTGCCGCGTGGCAGACGGGGCACTCGGGATCAGTCCTCTCGCAGATCCTCACGGCGCACTCCATGCAGAACAGGTTGTGGCCGCAGGGCACCAGCGCGGCCGTCACCTCGCTCTCGAAGCACACCATGCACTCGCGGCTGCTGCCCACCGACGTCCGGGCAGCGGCGGGCGTTCCCAGCTTGGAGAAGCCCTGCAGAGGCTCCCCCTGCGAGCGCCGCGGCAGCCCGGACAGGCTGGGCTCCGGGATGGAGGAGGACGGCGAGCGGTGCGAGTTGGGGTGGATGGCGCCGGTGCTGCTGGAGCGCTGCTGCTTCGAGAAGAGCACCGAGACGGGGTTGGTGTTCTCCTGCCCAGCCCACATCGGGGCTCCTGACTCCGGCACCCCGTAGTACAAATCCTGCTTGTTCACACCGTAGTTGGGGAAGAGGTAACCGTAATTGAAGTCGTTTTGGTCGTTCAGCCGGGGGGTCTCATAGACGGGGTCAACAGAGCAGTCGCCGATGCAGCCCAGGCTGTTCTGGCGGAAGGTGGAGAGGGGCTTGCAGCCCGGCGCGGGCGTGTGGACCCGCCAAGCCTCTGAGTAGCGGTTCTCCATGCCGGAGTCGGGGCTGCTGGAGAGGAAGTCGTTCTCGTTGTTGTACTCCAGAATCTTGCCCGTCCTCACGGCGATGTGCGTCTCGATCTCCTCGCGGGCGCGCTCCACGTTGCCCGGCGCGCCGGTGATCTCAAAGACGGGGTCCCGGTCTCGGCTGGGCGTGATGATGTAGGTGTTGGTCTGCTGCTGGATCCGCTTGATGGTGGCTCCCTTGGGGCCCACCACCAGCCCCACCACGCGGTAGGGCACGCGCACGCGGATGGTGACCTGCCCCGGCAGGGTGGGCGCGCTGCCGAAGGTGGTGCCCGCCTTGTTGCGGGAGGCCCTGATCATGGAGAAGTGCTCGGCCGCCGAGATGATCTCCCGCCGGGCCATGGCCACGTCCTCCCGCCGCCCCGTCACCATGAAGACCGGCTCCTCGCCCCGCACCGGGGTCTTGATGTAGGTGTTGGTCTTTGCCCGCAGGGCTTTGATCTTGCAGCCTTGGGAAGAGAGAGAAGAAGGCACAGCAGTTAACCAGGCTGTCCCACGGCTCGCCCGGCTCTGCAGGACACCGGGCTGAGCGGCCACAATCTCCTGTGCCACCTGGCAACCACTGAGCAGGACGTGGAACAAGGGAAAGGCCCTGTCCCCATTAACCCTGAGGGGAAATGCCAGAGGGAGGCCCAACCTCACCATTCCCAGAGACTCCCTCCCTCAGGAGTGCCATGCTCCCTCAGAAGTGCCATCCCCCTCAGGAGTGCCATACTCCCTCATCCCCCAAAACGGGGATCACCATTTTGTGTGCTGCAGCCCACCACACCATCCCCCCCGACTGCTTTCCCTCAGCAATCACCCCTAAGATCTCCCTTCCACCCACCCCAACACCACGGAGTAATGGGGGACCCACCCCAGGTGTCAGTGTCTCTGTGATGTCCCCAGAGCCCCAGGGTGGCCCCCAAGAGAAAATGTCATCCTTGGGCTCTGGGGACAGGGCTGATGCCTGGGGCAGCCTGGAGGACACAGGGGAACAGAGGGATGCTGACCCCACAGCCTGGAGGGCCAATGTGGAAGCCCTTGGCCACCCTGTGCCAGCTCCCAAGGGGAGTCACCTGCCTTGACTCCAGAGGATTTTGGTACTACTGAGGAGGTTTTGGGGGGAACACCGTGAACTTCAGGGGGACAAATCTGGAGGGGAGTTGCAGAGATGCAGCAGTTTGGGCCTCCCCACTGCAGATATGGCAGGACTGCAAATGCCAGCAGAGCTAGCTGGCCAGGGGTAGCAGGAGGCCAGGATGTGCTCTGGGGCTAAAACTGCAAGAAATGGGGCAAGGCTGCCCTCCTGTGGGCCCCAGAGCAGGCTGTGCAAAGACTCCTGCTCCAGGTGCTCAGACCTGCTCCCGAGATCAGTGGCCAAGTGGTGCTTTTGTGCACCAGTATCCACATCCCAGAGCACACCGAGTCCATTCCCCAAATCCTAGAACTGACCAAGCCCATTCCCCCAGCTCCTCACAGCTCAGGAAAAAACAGCTTTCTGCTTTCCCAAAAAGGCCAAAAGACTTTCCAGTGTGTTCTGGCTTCCAAATGATCTTTTGGAGGGTCTTGATCCAGCTGATTGGCTTCAAGTTCCCAGATGACACCAGGATGCCATCAAGAAACTGAGAGATTTTACAGATGTGGCACAGTTCTCTAAACTACTCCTTGCTGCTGTCCTGCCCCTCAGACCCCTGTCTCAAAAAGCCTCACTTGGTGCCCCAAGGCATTTCTGGCACCAAGCTCCAGTGCAGGCTGGGGGTTCCTCTGCAGGAGCTGTGCTCTGAGCTCCGATCCCAAAGGAAAGTTAAAACCTGTGATTCTCCAGTGCAGATGAAGTGAGGTGAGCACTTTGCTGCGGTTTCCCGAGGATTCGGGTGTCTGACAGAACCAGAGGATGAGGACACAGCACTGGAATTTCTGTGAGATCCCCCAGCACCTCCCACCCCACCTTCTCTCCCCAAAAAGACCATCTCCTGTACTTCTTCTGACTACTGACACCAGCAGGGTTTCCCCCACACACTCCCCTGACATCACACTACAACAACGACCCGCAAACGATGCCTCTGCCACCACCAAAGGCAGATTCCTCAGCTCCTGGGCTGGAGCATTCTTATTTACACAGATCCTAATAAACCACAGCACCTCTGAGGCTGCGAGCTCAGGGCTGCCACTCATCCCCAGCGCCCCTGTGAGACACGGGCTGGTGGCACCGGGGTGTTCCCTGGAAAGCAGCACCCCGAAATGTTGGCAAGGACTGCAGCCCACACCTGTGGGGATGGGAACAGCCTGGTGCCACGAGAGCTGGCACAAACGACTCCCAGGGCTCACAGCACCGCGGCAGCCGCGGCATCCAGCGGTGCCCGGCGTGCAGCACGCTCAGCCCAGCCAGCCGTGCTTGTAGAGCTGGCACTGCAGGGGCAGGGCATGGCAGCACAGGGGCACTGGGCACAGACAGGGCACCGCAGGGGCACAGGCATGGCACCACAGGGGCATGGGACATGGGCAGGGCACCGCAGGGACATGGGCACGGCAGCACAGGGGCACGGGGCATGGCACTGCAGGGGCAGGGCAGGGTGCCATAGGGGCATGGGGCATGGGCAGGGCACTACATGGGGCACAGACATGGCACCGCAGGAACATGGGGCATGGGCAGAGCACCACAAGGGTATGGGACATGGGCAGGGCACTGCACAGGCACTGGGCACAGCACCACATGGGCACCAGGCATGGCATGGGCACCAGCACCACACAAGCACTGGGCATGGCACCACACGGGCACTGGGCATGGCACTGCACAAGCACAGGCATGGGACATGGGCAGGGCACTGCAGGGGCACAGACATGGCACCGCAGGAACATGGGGCATGGGCAGAGCACCACAAGGGTATGGGACATGGGCAGGGCACTGCACAGGCACTGGGCACAGCACCACATGGGCACCAGGCATGGCATGGGCACCAGCACCACACAAGCACTGGGCATGGCACCACACAGGCACTGGGCATGGCACTGCACAAGCACAGCACCACGTGGGCACCAGGCACAGCACTGCACTGGCACTGGGCATGGCACCACGCGGGCACCGGGCACAGCCCTGGCCAGCCACAGCCACACACAGCCCCTGGCACAGCCATGAACCCACTGCCCCTCGGAGGGTCTTGGCAGCAGCACGGGACACACGCTGGTAAATCAGAACTTCACTCTCAGCTCCCACTGTGATTTTAACTCCTCAGAGCTGCCTCAGCTCCCGGAGCCTCATTTCCCATTTCTGGAGCAGGAGTAGCTGTCTCCTACCTTGTCCTCCTGCAAAATTTCCTCTGAGCGCTGCTGCACTCAACCCATCTCTGAAACAGGAATGCCAGGGTCCTGGGGAATGGAAATGCCAGGCCTGGCACAAAGAAGGATCTGGGAAAATCCCCAAATCCGAAGCCAATCCACCCCCTGCCAAATCCAGTGTTGCTCATGGGTTACTCCCCGGAGTTTGCACCGTGAGGTAAATTTGTGATGCTTTGTTGAGTAAAGTTTCCAAAGGGCCCATGTGGACCAGTGGTCACCCAGTGGTGTGCTATCAGCTCCCAGGAAACTCAAAGGACAGGAATTCATGGAGCCAGGCACAACTCAACTGTAGGATAAACCCACCCAGGCAAAATCCATAATAAAGGTGCACCCCAAGGAGAGCTGGATAAAACCCTGAGAGGTCACCCGTGCCCTCTGGCAGCCCTGGCAGGGTGGGCTGTCCCTGACCCACCCCTGGCAGACATTTCCCTGCCCCGCTCCTGCGCTGCTCCCTCCCTCTCCAAAGAGGGAGATTCCATCTTAGGAA
The DNA here is from genome assembly GCF_014805655.1 of Passer montanus. Taxonomy (NCBI): domain Eukaryota; kingdom Metazoa; phylum Chordata; class Aves; order Passeriformes; family Passeridae; genus Passer; species Passer montanus. The sequence goes on from NW_024362494.1 coordinate 903,890, forward strand.
GATTAACCGAGATGCCACCATTTCCCCGGGGATATCACATGGAAAGACAGGGGTGTTCTCAGCAAGCATCCAGCTGAAAACGCCTCCCCGTGCATCACCCCGGGCTGCGGGAGCTCCGTGGGATTCCGCAGTGACCCGCGCTCTGCCTCTGGAGCGCCAGGCTCGCTCTCCTGTGCAGAAAGGACCTCGGGCAGGCGTGTGGCACGGCTGGCACCCGAGCTGTGGGACAATGCCTGCGTGTGGGGGACAGGGATGTGAGCCCGGCAGGACAGGGAACAACCCCGGAGCCCACAGGGAGGGTCAGGCAGGCAGAGCGGTGACAAAGGACGGGGGGCTCCGTGCTGGGGACAGATGGGAGGGAGCAGTGGCAAGGAATCCACATCAATGAGGGCAGATGTAAGCACGCTACACGAGGGAGTTGGGGATGGAGCAAAGGTGGTGGAAATTGAGGGAGAGGCACACCCTGATCCCTCCAAGGGAGGAGGAGAACGAGGCGTGGGGGAGCAAAGGCAAGGCACCCCAAAAACGGCAAAGGGAAGGTGGGCAAGGAGAGAGCACGGCGAGAGGGAGGGGAAGGAGGATCTGGAACGGACAAAAGGACGCGTGGTGCAGTCGGTGGTGTGAGAAGGGGGGGAGGAGGGAGGGTCTCTGTGCAGGCCTGCAGACGGGAAAGCCAGCTTTGTGGAGACAGACAGATGGGGATCCTGCGCTTAAAAAACTGGAGAAAATCACCTCCTAGGAAATTAGACCAACTCCAGCACGCCCAGCAGCCCTGACCTCCAGCAGCTCTGAACTGGCACAGACAATGGGCAAACCATCAGCAGCCCAAACCCAGAGAACTCCACAACTTCCAGGGGCGCTGCACTGGTTTACATCAGCTAAAACCAGGCTGGGCTCAAATGTGATTTACTCACTTAGTGCCAAGGCTCTGGGCCCATCCCTGACTGCTTTGCACACCAAAAAGGGGCTGAGCCTCCTTTGAGATCACCCTGCTTCTGATGGAGCACAGCTGGATCAGGATGTGGCCCGTGGCATCCCAGCCAGATGGGCAGCACACCCCAGCGTGCTAATTCCAAACAAAATTTGTCCTGCATGGGGTGTTTTTTTGACACTTTCGTGCATAACCGAAATTTGGAAACACCGTGTAACAAAGCGTTTTACTCAGGGGATTATTCAAAGGGGAGGGAGGTGGAAGGGAGGGAATGGCCTGGCAGGTGGTGTCAAAATGAAGCTAAGGGAAGAAAGGGACCTGTGAAAGCAGCACTAATACATAACTTGGTGTATGTTCTCCTCGTTATGGCAGAGCACAGACATCAGTGTGTCGATCCCTGGCAGACCCCTGCCACTCGGATTTTTATATTAAACAGAGAATTAAGCCCTTTCTCATTGTGTTTCCACAGCCTACCTTCTATTACCCTGGGTTTTGTCAATAATGCAGATCCCAAAGCATTTCATGAAGGAGGCTATAAGCTCAGTTCCTCCCCTCACCCTTTTTTCTCTTTAATTTCACTGATTACCAATTGACTCAAAGTAAACGTGTTTGCAAATTACCTGAGTATACATCACAAACATTCCTGCACAGGACCAAGCCCTGGAGGAGTGGAGAGCCTCTGGTGCCCAGACCAGTCAGCTAACTGGAATTAATCCGCAGAGCGGCCATCTCTGGCTGAAAACATAGAAATAAATTGAGTCTAGACATTGCCAAGATGGGTGGTGGGGGTCAGGGGGAGATCTGGATGCACAGCCACCTCCTCTCTCTCTTTCCCCTGCATCAGGGCAACAAATCCATCACAATTAACAGAGAAGGCTCTGGGAGCTTGGTTCACCTCTCCAGCAAAGACAGTTGCTCACAAGGGACACCAGGGTGCTGCATGCCTCTGATCTAGCTGTCGTTTCGTTGGCACGAGCCCATCCCAAACGTTCTCACTCTGAGCAGCCCCAAACCAGTGTGTTTTCACAGGAGCCCAGCAGGGTTTGCCCCAAGGCTCCCAGGAGCTGCTCCATCAGAGGGCAGAGGACGATCAGAGCATGGAAGGGACGTGCCCAGCCCAGCACCACGGTGACAATGCCACCAGGACAGCACAGTGGCACAAGCAGCTGTGGAGCAGCAGATCCCTCAAATAATTTCACTTTGGTGTAAATTCAGAGTTAGACCTGCTGATGACCTTCTCCCGGCTGCTGGGACAAGGCCAGATCCTGCACAGGTATATTCTGCTCCTGATGCAGTCTAGAGGCTCCCTCCTGGCACCAGCTGGCACCTCCAGCCCAGGAGCATGACCCCGACCCTGGAAGCACCAGAGGAGCTGTACCAGCCACAGCAAACAGCTCCGGAGCCAGCCCCGAGGGGGATCTTTTTGTTTGATTGACTGCGTCGTGGTTTTATTTTGGAAAACACGCCCCACAAATCACTCCAGGTCCTGATATTTCTTGCTTTCATCAGATACAAAGTAATCTCTACAGACAAAAGCTTTTTAAGCCCTCTTCTCATTTATGGCAAGGCGCTGCACAGATACAAATTACACCTGCAAATACCCCACGCAGTCCCTTCTGGCACTGCTGGTGGGGTGCAAGAGGGTCTAGGGGCAAATTAAAACTTGATCTTTTTTTCTATTGTAGTCATAAAATTGAAGAGGATCATAAAATAAACAACCCTCAGCTACCTCGGGTAAGGTGGGGCATTCTTTCCCCCGTTAACATGAAAGGCTCGTTGAAAGACAAGCACACAAAGAACTTCACAAATAAACCCTCCTGACGGCCTGTGGGGTAAGGTTTTGCTGCATTGAAAACCCGATGAAAGTGGCGTCAAAAAACACCGAAGGCACACAAAAGGACCACGACCAACCAACTAAACCCCTTGGCACGGCGGGTTTATTGTCCTGATGATGCAAGTTGTGTTTACAAGAAGGGGAAAAACCACCACCCAACGCACGGTGCCAGGAAAACCAGCGACCGCCTTGTTCCAGCGCGGCGGCGATTTTTTTACGCTTTGCCACATTGCGATGAAAGTTGTTTATGAAACAACAACAACAACAACAAAAAATTAAAAAAAAAAAATTAAAAAGGAAAAGGGGGGGAAAAAACCCCCACGGAAACACCCAAGAGAAACAAACCCAGCAGCAAAGGAGGAGCAAAGTTGGGAAGCGATGCGCGGCGTGGGGTGGGTGTGCCCGTGGCACACGCCGGGCAGAGCAGAGCGGGGGAAGCGGGGCACGGCGAGGGGAGGGGGACGAGGGGAGGGGGCTGCCAGACAAAGGCGGGGGCCCCCACCCAATGGCAGCACGCTTGCTTTCCCACTGCCCTAGATTCCGGGCGGCTGAAAAAAAAATTTAAAAAAAATTAAAAAAAGGAAAAGGGGGGGAAAAAACCCCACGGAAACACCCAAGAGAAACAAACCCAGCAGCAAAGGAGGAGCAAAGTTGGGAAGCGATGCGCGGCGTGGGGTGGGTGTGCCCGTGGCACACGCCGGGCAGAGCAGAGCGGGGGAAGCGGGGCACGGCGAGGGGAGGGGGACGAGGGGAGGGGGCTGCCAGACAAAGGCGGGGGCCCCCACCCAATGGCAGCACGCTTGCTTTCCCACTGCCCTAGATTCCGGGCGGCTGCGCTGCGGTTCACTCGGTCAGCGCGGCACCCGGCCCGAGCCGGGAGCGAGCGTGTCTCCCTAGAAAATTCCCTTTGTCTCTCTCTCTCTCTCTCTCTCTGCCAGACCCGTTCCTCCTCCTCCCACCCCCGGTTCAAACGGCACAAAGTCGATCCCGCTCCGCACTTTTCCCCCGGTGTAAATTCAGAGCGATTCTCATTAACACTTTGTAACAACCCGCTGCAATATCTCTTTCCTTTCGGGCCCATCCCGAGCTGCCGGAGCAGAGGTTGCCTTCAGACCATCCAAGATTTCGGTGAAGCAAGGAGAAAAAGAAGATCTGCCCCCCTGGCTGCTCCTCGGATGCTGTACATACATCCACCTCCACAGGGTGGGTGGGGGAGCTGCCATCATTAGACTTCCTCAATGGAAAAGGCTTCCTCGGACTATTTTTAAATGCTGAAGGCATTGGAGCATGTTTGGAGCTACACAAAGAACCCAATCACCTGGGGTTTAGTGGAGCCTCTTGTTATTTGACTTCACCTTGCCAAGAAAGAGCAATTTATGTTAAGATCCTCTCTCGCATAATCTCATTCCTGGTGACAACAGGCTGGTTGGAGCAGGCTGCGAGATGCTGCATCAAAGGGTGTCTGTGAGTACAGGTGACAATGGATGCTATTACCGTGATGAGACCAAGAACCCTTAGAAGGACCAAAATTCCTTAAAGAGTCCAAAAATCCTCATAGGGAAAGTCTTATCTGGGAGTGGGCGCAGCACGAAGCCAAAGCAACCCCACACCTTCTCCTGACACCTGCACACGCCAGACACACAAAGAAGCAGCACCACGTCTCCCCAGCCACAACATCTGGCCCCAGATGTGCCCTTCAGCCTCTCCCCTGACAGCAGCCCAGCTTGTCTGTGGGAGCGGGCACAAAAGTTGGATACAAATCTTGATCTGGGTAATCCACACCCACCTCGGGTCGCTTCTAGGGAAGAACTGCAGCGACTGATGATTTCTGCCCCTTCCTCATTTTACAGCCTGCACAACCAAAACATGATGCCCTTCAGACACTCTCCATTCCTCCCAGCACCACACCTCATCCCTTGATGTCCCACCATCTCCTAAAAAACCTGCTGTGAGCCCCTCCAGTGCTTTGTCTTTCCAATTTCATCGGCGTGGCCGTGAGAGCCAGCACAGCCATGGACAGGCTCTTGCAGGCAGACCCACAACCCGAGCTGGCAGGAGAAACACAAGAGCCACCAAGCACCCTGACGTGCCACGCAGGCCCCGGGGAGCACTGTGTGTGCCATGGCACACACCGAGGAGGTTTGGTCACCCAAACTCAGCACAGCTGCAGTTCACACACATGCCAGGGGAAGGGGGGATGACCTGCAGGAGCCCTGAGTCAGGCAGAATCACCCCTGCCCCTCAGTGCAACAGGAAGACAGGCGTGGAGGTCACGGCTCCACTAGCAGCCGTGCCCAGGGGTCAGAGGCACCAGTCAAAGGGATTCTTGTGACTTCATCCCCTCATTCTTCCTTTTCCAGTTTCCTGCCCTCCAGTTTGCAAAGCAGCCCACCAGCCACCCAGCTCTTTGCCACGGACCCCGGGGCACCACGCGGAGGAGCCAGTCTGGCCAGTTCCCACCTCACCCCCTTTCCACAGCCCCCCACCTCACCCCAGGCAGTCCCCCCCCACCCCTCGAATTCAGCACACAAAGCAGCCCCAGCACAAACTGGAGCAGGGCTTCCAGCAGGCCACTGGCTCCTCGAGGGCACGTTCACAGCTCCTGGGGAAAGCAGGAGCTGCCAAGCTCAGGTTGAGCTCCTGCAGCATCCTTGCTTGGAGTGAAGCCACCCCCCCTGCCACGATTACACCCCTTCACAAACCACCCTTACACACATTCCAACAGAAATACATCGGGCTTGAGCCTTATTTACACTTAAATGCCTTTTCACTCCTTTGGCAAAGCGAGGGGTGGCCTGATAGCAGGTAGAATTCCCTTGGCCAGGTGTGTGCACCAGGGCCCCTCATACCCACACCTGCCTGAGGAACACTTTAATAGACATTTGATGTTATTATAAAATAATCTGAAGGGATAGTGTGTTTCTTCAGAAAATAATAAGTTGAAGAAAAAGCTAAACTCTGTTACCAAAAAAAGCCGTGAAATAATTTTTATTTCATCATTACTTTTTTTTCCCCCCTCCCTTTTTCAAGATGTTTATCACCCTGTTCACAGGTACCCATAAAAACAATTGTTTTCCTAGAAAACCATCTGCAACAGGAGCAGTACTACCGAGGGATGACAATCTGGCATTCTGGCATTCCTGGTCAGGCATCCATGCGAGTCCAGGAATCAATCCCCCTGGGAGCCCCACACCCAGCTCCAGACCCTCTTAATCCGGTTTTCGACACAAAAACAAGGCACGAGAGACAGTGGAGACATTCCTACAGGCCTTTAGAAACAAGTGTGGGCCACGATCTGTGCTGGAGTGTGCTGAAGGAACCCCCAGCACAGGATCCATCCCACCCACCTCCACGGTGGGGCACAGGCTGCACCATCTGCCCCAGCAGCCAAAGGAGCACAGCCACAGCTGCATCCCCCACAGCTCCAGCACACTGACATTTCAGCTTCCCAGATGTGGGAAAACCCTCAGACACGCAAAAAAAAAAAAAAAAAAAAAAAAAAGGTGGAAAAAAAAAATCCAGGTCTGCACGTCGAACTCCATCGCTCTGGACACAACAGGCACGTGCTGCGTTCTGAACACATCGAAACACACCCCCTTCTCCAGCAGCGAGGTCCTGGAAGAAAACAGCCCTGGCACATCTCCCCTTGGTTCCGCCTGCCCAATCCTCTTTCCCAACTTTATTAAACAAAGGGGGCCTGATTCTCCACGGCCTCACACACAGCCCAGCGCAGAGCTGGGGCTGAGCCTGCCCGCGCTGCGCTCCCGGCAAGGTGCAGGGTCAGCATCGGGGCCAGTGGGATCTCCTGGGCCAGACCCTCACCCCTTCCTGCCTCCAGGCCCCCAGCGAGGGGCCCCCATCCCTCTGTGAACGCCAGAGCAAGAGCTGCACCCTCGGCTGCAGACGCCCCGAGTTTTGGGGAGGTCAGCACCCCCGGGCTCCTGCACTTTGCACCCCGGAGAACCGGGACGGGTGCGTGGGAAGCGGACCCTGGCCCCAGGGCTGGGAGCGAGCGGAGCCTCCGCAGGCCCCATTGTTCCAACCGCACGCCCTAGCGTCAGAGATGTCCAGCAAGGAGCCATTTGTGTCCCTCTCCCCGCGGCTTCCCCTTGCCCACCTCAGCCCTTCTCGGGGTGCTGGGGGTCATCACCCCCCGGGTCCCGCCCCAAACCCCCTGCTCTGGGCCCTTCGATCCCAACCCACAGGGGAGCATCTGCCCATGCAGCCGCAGGCTCTGCCCATCGCACTTCCAGAGCGTCAAGTTACTTGTTCAGAGAAAGAAAAAAAAAACGAAAAAAAAAAAAAAGCCCAACACTTAGCCGCACTATTATTATTTTTTTTTCTCTCTGTAGCGACACAAAACTTCTCTCGGCAGCGCCGTGCCCCGACTCCCGCAGTGCCCACGGGAGGCGCGGGGCCCCGCACCGCACACCCGGGAGTGGTGGGGGTGGGCGAGGGGTGACTTAAGAGTGGGTGTGGTATGGAGATATATATATATATATCTACAGATAGATATATACATGTAATTTTTTTTAAAGCCCTCCTCCATTCCACCTCGCTCCGAACGGAGCCGTGAGAACAAAAGCATCACTGTGGCGGCGCGCGGGCAGCGGCTGCGGGGGGCCCACGCGGGACGGCGGGTCCCGCTCCGGGGTCCCCCCGGCTCCGGGGTCCCTCCTCTCCCGGGGGCGGCGGGAGGAGCTCGGCTCCCACCCGCTCCACCGGCCGCTCGGAGCGAGCCCCGGCACCACCACACCCCCTCCGCCCGGCCAACAAAGGGGGACTCCGAGGCGCGGGGCCGGGCTCAGCCTGCACCCCCCGCCCTTCCCCCGCCTTATTCCCAGTTTTTTATTTTTTTTATTTTTTCCTTAAGGAGAGCGCGGTCGCGATCTGCTCTTTGGCAGAACCGGGGAGCGGCGCGCGGGGCTCCGGTGCCGGCAGCCGGACAAGCCCCGGCAGCATTCCCACAGACCCCTCCCCATCCCAAAACCCCCGTGCCGGGAGCGCGGCCACCCGCCCACAGCCCGCCAGCCCCGGGGCTTTGTCCCCGGCGGGACCGAGCGGCCCCGGCCCCGAACAATGGGCGGGAGGGAGCGGCGGGGCCCCCCGGCCGCGGGGGAGTGTCCCGGGGCCGGCGAGCGGCGCCACCGGGGCAGATCGGGGGGTACCGGGGGCCCGGCGCTCACCTTGCCGTCCCACGATCTCGGCCACGTGCTCGGAGCTGGGCACCGGGACGCACTCGGTGGTGTTGGAGCTGCTCTTGAGCCGCAGCTCGGCCTCCTTGTAGAGCGCGCACAACTTGGGCTCCGCCGCCCCGGCGCTGGGCGCCGCCGAGCCCTTCGGGGCCGCCGGGGGCGGCGGCGGCGGCGGCGGCGGCGGCGGCGGGGGCTGCTGCGGCGGCGGCGGCGGCGGGTTATTGTTGTTGTTGTTGCTGTCCTCCACCAGCACCACGGCCGAGGAGGAGGAGGAGGAGGAAGGCTCGCCTAGCCCCAGCAGGCAGAGCTGGTCCAGGGCGAGCTGCAGCGCCCGGTCATCCTCAAGCAGCGCTCTGTCTTTGCCGCTCCCACCGAAACAGCCTAAATCGCCGAAACCCCCGTTCCTTTCCATTATCCCTGGGACTACCAGGCTAGGCATGGCTAACAAAGGCTTGGGAGGGGGCTGGGGGCTGGGGGGG